>NC_091230.1:674998-789251 GCF_040958095.1 Procambarus clarkii | reverse complement strand
TTGTATTGGAAACAACATTGTCATATATCTTTTCTTGGATCTAAATAATACGAAACCTCGCTCTATGATTTGAAGTTAAAATCCTCAAATATAGTTATATAGTGACTTTTTTCACGTTTTTCATGTAGTTTGATATTACGTAAATATATTCATTTTTACCAATATTTCGATACTATTTCATGTAGTATCACGATATGTGATTTGGCCTTCAAATCTCAGAATTTCGCATAATATTGCATTTTAAGCAAGTTTTCTTGCATTTTGCTTCGTACGAAAAATCATCGAATTTAGCAATATTTTAACGTTTATCATCTCCTTTTCCTTCATGTGATTTAAACAAAATATCATCGAATTAGGCAATATTTTGCCGTTTTCCACGTTTTTGTGAATTTTCAGTCCATGGGTTTTAATTCATATATATACGATAAAAATGATGCAAACACATAATTGATTAGATAATAACCTTAAATACTTCATTTTCAATCATCTATTTGTTTCTCGTTAAAATACTGAGTAAGATATTGAAAAGGGGAGAAGTTCGGTTTTTATTGCATATATCGACGTTTCAGCCGGATTAGAGCGGTTTTACGTGTACATCTTCCATCGTTAATATAAACGGAAAATCAAGAACATTATAGTTAATTCTAATGAAAACACATTGTTTTTTCTCATTTGTATTGGAAACAACATTGTCATATGTCTTTTCTTTGAACTAAATAATACGAAACCTCGCTCTATGATTTGAAGATAAAATCTTCAAATGTGGTTATATAGTGACTTTTTTCACGTTTTTCATGTAGTTTGATATTACGTAAATATATTCATTTTACCAATATTTCGATACTATATCATGTAGTATCACGATATTTGATTTGGCCTTCAAATCTCAGAATTTCGCATAATATTGCATTTTAAGCAAGTTTTCTTGCATTTTGTTTCGTACGAAAATTCATCGAATTTAGCAATATTTTGACGTTTATCATCCCCTTTTCCTTCATGCGATTTAAACAAAATATCATCGAATTAGGCAATATTTTGTCGTTTTTCCACGTTTTTGTGAATTTTCAGTCTATGGGTATTAATTCATTATATATACGATAAAAATGATGCAAACACATAATTGATTAGATAATAACCTTAAATACTTCATTTTCAATCAACTATTTCTTTCTCGTTAAAATACTGAGTAAGATATTGAAAAGGGGGAGAAGTTCTGATTTTATAGCATATATCGACGTTTCAGCCGGAATAGAGCGGTTTTCGTGTACATCTTCCATCGGTAATATAAACGGAAAATCAGGAACATTTTAGTTATTTCTAATGAAAACACATTGATTTTTATCATTTGTATTGGAAACAACATTGTCATATGTCTTTTCTTGGATATAAATAATACGAAACCTCGGTCTATGATTTGAAGGAAAAATCCTCAAATATGGTAAATAGTGACTTTTTCACGTTAATCATGTAGTTTGAAATTAGGCAAATATATTCATTTTTACCAATATTCCGATACTATTTCATGTAGTATCACGATATGTGATTTGGCCTTCAAATCTCAGAATTTCGCATAATATTGCATTTTAAGCAAGTTTTCTTGCATTTTGTTTCGTACGAAAAATCATCGAATTTAGCAATATTTTGACGTTTATCATCCCCTTTTCCTTTATTTGATTTAAACAAAATATCATCGAATTAGGCAATATTTTGCCATTTTTCCACGTTTTTGTGAATTTTCAGTCTATGGGTATTAATTCATTATATATACGATAAAAATGATGCAAACACATAATTGATTAGATAACAACCTAAAATACTTCATTTTCAATCAACTATTTGTTTCAAGTTAAAATACTGAGTAAGATATTGAAAAGTGGAGAAGTTCTGTTTTTATTGCATATATCGACGTTTCAGCCGGAATAGAGCTATTTTCGTGTACATCTTCTACCGGTAATATAAACGGAAAATCAGGAACATTTTAGTTAATTCTAATGAAAACACATTGATTTTTATCATTTGTATTGGAAACAACATTGTCATATGTCTTTTCTTGGATCTAAATAATACGAAACCTCGCTCTATGATTTGAAGGTAAAATCCTCAAATATGGTAAATAGTGATTTTTTCACGTTAATTATGTAGTTTGATATTACGCAAATATATTCATTTTTACCAATATTCCGATACTATTTCATGTAGTATCACGATATGTGATTTGGCCTTCAAATCTCAGAATTTCGCATAATATTGCATTTTAAGCAAGTTTTCTTGCATTTTGTTTCGTACGAAAAATCATCGAATTTACCAATATTTTGACGTTTATCATCCCCTTTTCCTTTATTTGATTTAAACAAAGTATCATCGAATTAGGCAATATTTTGCCGTTTTCCACGTTTATGTGAATTTTCAGTCCATGGGTATTAATTCATATATATGCGATAAAAATGATGCAAACACATAATTGATTAGATAATAACCTTAAATACTTCATTGCAATCATCTCTTTGTTTCTCGTTAAAATACTGAGTAAGATATTGAAAAGGGGAGAAGTTCGGTTTTTATTGCATATATCGACGTTTCAGCCGGATTAGAGCGGTTTTACGTGTACATCTTCCATCGGTAATATAAACGGAAAATCAGGAACATTTTAGTTAATTCTAATGAGAACACATTGATTTTTTATCATTTGTATTGGAAACAACATTGTCATATGTCTTTTCTTAGAATCTAAATAATACGAAACCTCGCTCTATGATTTGAAGTTAAAATCCTCAAATATGGTTAATATAGTGACTTTTTCATGTTAATCATGTAGTTTGATATTACGCATATATATTCATTTTTACCAATATTTCGATACTATTTCATATAGTATCACGATATGTGATTTGGCCTTGAAATCTCAGAATTTCGCATAATATTGCATTTTAAGCAAGTTTTCTTGCATTTTGTTTCGTACGAAAAATCATCGAATTTAGCAATATTTTTAACGTTTATAATCTCCTTTTCCTTCATGTGACTTAAACAAAATATCATCGAATTAGGCAATATTTTGCCGTTTTCCACGTTTTTGTGAATTTCAGTCCATGGGTATTAATTCATATATATACGATAAAAATGATGCAAACACATAATTGATTAGATAATAACCTTAAATACTTCATTTTCAATCATCTATTTGTTTCTCGTTAAAATACTGAGTAAGATATTGAAAAAGGGAGAAGTTCGGTTTTTATTGCATATATCGACGTTTCAGCCGGATTAGAGCGGTTTTACGTGTACATCTTCCATCGTTAATATAAACGGAAAATCAAGAACATTATAGTTAATTCTAATGAAAACACATTGTTTTTTATCATTTGTATTGGAAACAACATTGTCATATGTCTTTTCTTGGAACTAAATAATACGAAACCTCGCTCTATGATTTGAAGTTAAAATCCTCAAATATGGTTTATATAGTGACTTTTTTCACGTTTTTCATGTAGTTTGATATTACGTAAATATATTCATTTTTACCAATATTTCGATACTATTTC
The DNA here is from genome assembly GCF_040958095.1 of Procambarus clarkii. Taxonomy (NCBI): domain Eukaryota; kingdom Metazoa; phylum Arthropoda; class Malacostraca; order Decapoda; family Cambaridae; genus Procambarus; species Procambarus clarkii. The sequence continues at coordinate 785,712 of NC_091230.1, read as the reverse complement.
ATGTAGTATCACGATATGTGATTTGGCCTTCAAATCTCAGAATCTCGCATAATATTGCATTTTAAGCAAGTTTTCTTGCATTTTGCTTCGTACGAAAAATCATCGAATTTAGCAATATTTTAACGTTTATCATCTCCTTTTCCTTCATGTGATTTAAACAAAATATCATCGAATTAGGCAATATTTTGCCGTTTTCCACGTTTTTGTGAATTTTCAGTCCATGGGTTTTAATTCATATATATACGATAAAAATGATGCAAACACATAATTGATTAGATAATAACCTTAAATACTTCATTTTCAATCATCTATTTGTTTCTCGTTAAAATACTGAGTAAGATATTGAAAAGGGGAGAAGTTCGGTTTTTATTGCGTATATCGACGTTTCAGCCGGATTAGAGCGGTTTTACGTGTACATCTTCCATCGTTAATATAAATGGAAAATCAAGAACATTACAGTTAATTCTAATGAAAACACATTGTTTTTTATCATTTGTATTGGAAACAACATTGTCATATATCTTTTCTTGGATCTAAATAATACGAAACCTCGCTCTATGATTTGAAGTTAAAATCCTCAAATATGGTTATATAGTGACTTTTTTCACGTTTTTCATGTAGTTTGATATTACGTAAATATATTCATTTTTACCAATATTTCGATACTATTTCATGTAGTATCACGATATGTGATTTGGCCTTCAAATCTCAGAATTTCGCATAATATTGCATTTTAAGCAAGTTTTCTTGCATTTTGCTTCGTACGAAAAATCATCGAATTTAGCAATATTTTAACGTTTATCATCTCCTTTTCCTTCATGTGATTTAAACAAAATATCATCGAATTAGGCAATATTTTGACGTTTTCCACGTTTTTGTGAATTTTCAGTCCATGGGTTTTAATTCATATATATACGATAAAAATGATGCAAACACATAATTGATTAGATAATAACCTTAAATACTTCATTTTCAATCATCTATTTGTTTCTCGTTAAAATACTGAGTAAGATATTGAAAAGGGGAGAAGTTCGGTTTTTATTGCATATATCGACGTTTCAGACGGATTAGAGCGGTTTTACGTGTACATCTTCCATCGTTAATATAAATGGAAAATCAAGAACATTATAGTTAATTCTAATGAAAACACATTGTTTTTTATCATTTGTATTGGAAACAACATTGTCATATGTCTTTTCTTGGAACTAAATAATACGAAACCTCGCTCTATGATTTGAAGTTTAAATCCTCAAATATGGTTATATAGTGACTTTTTCACGTTTTTCATGTAGTTTGATATTACGTAAATATATTCATTTTTACCAATATTTCGATACTATTTCATGTAGTTTCACGATATGTGATTTGGCCTTCAAATCTCAGAATTTCGCATAATATTGCATTTTAAGCAAGTTTTCTTGCATTTTGCTTCGTACGAAAAATCATCGAATTTAGCAATATTTTAACGTTTATCATCTCCTTTTCCTTCATGTGATTTAAACAAAATATCATCGAATTAGGCAATATTTTGCCGTTTTCCACGTTTTTGTGAATTTTCAGTCCATGGGTTTTAATTCATATATATACGATAAAAATGATGCAAACACATAATTGATTAGATAATAACCTTAAATACTTCATTTTCAATCATCTATTTGTTTCTCGTTAAAATACTGAGTAAGATATTGAAAAGGGGAGAAGTTCGGTTTTTATTGCGTATATCGACGTTTCAGCCGGATTAGAGCGGTTTTACGTGTACATCTTCCATCGTTAATATAAATGGAAAATCAAGAACATTACAGTTAATTCTAATGAAAACACATTGTTTTTTATCATTTGTATTGGAAACAACATTGTCATATATCTTTTCTTGGATCTAAATAATACGAAACCTCGCTCTATGATTTGAAGTTAAAATCCTCAAATATGGTTATATAGTGACTTTTTTCACGTTTTTCATGTAGTTTGATATTACGTAAATATATTCATTTTTACCAATATTTCGATACTATTTCATGTAGTATCACGATATGTGATTTGGCCTTCAAATCTCAGAATTTCGCATAATATTGCATTTTAAGCAAGTTTTCTTGCATTTTGCTTCGTACGAAAAATCATCGAATTTAGCAATATTTTAACGTTTATCATCTCCTTTTCCTTCATGTGATTTAAACAAAATATCATCGAATTAGGCAATATTATGACGTTTTCCACGTTTTTGTGAATTTTCAGTCCATGGGTTTTAATTCATATATATACGATAAAAATGATGCAAACACATAATTGATTAGATAATAACCTTAAATACTTCATTTTCAATCATCTATTTGTTTCTCGTTAAAATACTGAGTAAGATATTGAAAAGGGGAGAAGTTCGGTTTTTATTGCATATATCGACGTTTCAGCCGGATTAGAGCGGTTTTACGTGTACATCTTCCATCGTTAATATAAATGGAAAATCAAGAACATTATAGTTAATTCTAATGAAAACACATTGTTTTTTATCATTTGTATTGGAAACAACATTGTCATATATCTTTTCTTGGATGTAAATAATACGAAACCTCGCTCTATGATTTGAAGTTAAAATCCTCAAATATGGTTATATAGTGACTTTTTTCACGTTTTTCATGTAGTTTGATATTACGTAAATATATTCATTTTTACCAATATTTCGATACTATTTCATGTAGTATCACGATATGTGATTTGGCCTTCAAATCTCAGAATTTCGCATAATATTGCATTTTAAGCAAGTTTTCTTGTATTTTGCTTCGTACGAAAAATCATCGAATTTAGCAATATTTTAACGTTTATCATCTCCTTTTCCTTCATGTGATTTAAACAAAATATCATCGAATTAGGCAATATTTTGCCGTTTTCCACGTTTTTGTGAATTTTCAGTCCATGGGTATTAATTCATATATATATACGATAAAAATGATGCAAACACATAATTGATTAGATAATAACCTTAAATACTTCATTTTTAATCATCTATTTGTTTCTCGTTAAAATACTGAGTAAGATATTGAAAAGGGGAGAAGTTCGGTTTTTATTGCATATATCGACGTTTCAGCCGGATTAGAGCGGTTTTACGTGTACATCTTCCCTCGTTAATATAAACGGAAAATCAAGAACATTATAGTTAATTCTAATGAAAACACATTGTTTTTTATCATTTGTATTGGAAACAACATTGTCATATGTCTTTTCTTGGAACTAAATAATACGAAACCTCGCTCTATGATTTGAAGTTTAAATCCTCAAATATGGTTATATAGTGACTTTTTCACGTTTTTCATGTAGTTTGATATTACGTAAATATATTCATTTTTACCAATATTTCGATACTATTTCATGTAGTATCACGATATGTGATTTGGCCTTCAAATCTCAGAATTTCGCATAATATTGCATTTTAAGCAAGTTTTCTTGCATTTTGCTTCGTACGAAAAATCATCGAATTTAGCAATATTTTAACGTTTATCATCTCCTTTTCCTTCATGTGATTTAAACAAAATATCATCGAATTAGGCAATATTTTGCCGTTTTCCACGTTTTTGTGAATTTTCAGTCCATGGGTTTTAATTCATATATATACGATAAAAATGATGCAAACACATAATTGATTAGATAATAACCTTAAATACTTCATTTTCAATCATCTATTTGTTTCTCGTTAAAATACTGAGTAAGATATTGAAAAGGGGAGAAGTTCGGTTTTTATTGCATATATCGACGTTTCAGCCGGATTAGAGCGGTTTTACGTGTACATCTTCCATCGTTAATATAAATGGAAAATCAAGAACATTATAGTTAATTCTAATGAAAACACATTGTTTTTTATCATTTGTATTGGAAACAACATTGTCATATATCTTTTCTTGGATCTAAATAATACGAAACCTCGCTCTATGATTTGAAGTTAAAATCCTCAAATATGGTTATATAGTGACTTTTTTCACGTTTTTCATGTAGTTTGATATTACGTAAATATATTCATTTTTACCAATATTTCGATACTATTTCATGTAGTATCACGATATGTGATTTGGCCTTCAAATCTCAGAATTTCGCATAATATTGCATTTTAAGCAAGTTTTCTTGCATTTTGCTTCGTACGAAAAATCATCGAATTTAGCAATATTTTAACGTTTATCATCTCCTTTTCCTTCATGTGATTTAAACAAAATATCATCGAATTAGGCAATATTTTGCCGTTTTCCACGTTTTTGTGAATTTTCAGTCCATGGGTTTTAATTCATATATATACGATAAAAATGATGCAAACACATAATTGATAAGATAATAACCTTAAATACTTCATTTTCAATCATCTATTTGTTTCTCGTTAAAATACTGAGTAAGATATTGAAAAGGGGAGAAGTTCGGTTTTTATTGCATATATCGACGTTTCAGCCGGATTAGAGCGGTTTTACGTGTACATCTTCCATCGTTAATATAAACGGAAAAACAAGAACATTATAGTTAATTCTAATGAAAACACATTGTTTTTTATCATTTGTATTGGAAACAACATTGTCATATATCTTTTCTTGGATCTAAATAATACGAAACCTCGCTCTATGATTTGAAGTTAAAATCCTCAAATATGGTTATATAGTGACTTTTTTCACGTTTTTCATGTAGTTTGATATTACGTAAATATATTCATTTTTACCAATATTTCGATACTATTTCATGTAGAATCACGATATGTGATTTGGCCTTCAAATCTCAGAATTTCGCATAATATTGCATTTTAAGCAAGTTTTCTTGCATTTTGCTTCGTACGAAAAATCATCGAATTTAGCAATATTTTAACGTTTATCATCTCCTTTTCCTTCATGTGATTTAAACAAAATATCATCGAATTAGGCAATATTTTGCCGTTTTCCACGTTTTTGTGAATTTTCAGTCCATGGGTTTTAATTCATATATATACGATAAAAATGATGCAAACACATAATTGATTAGATAATAACCTTAAATACTTCATTTTCAATCATCTATTTGTTTCTCGTTAAAATACTGAGTAAGATATTGAAAAGGGAAGAAGTTCGGTTTTTATTGCATATATCGACGTTTCAGCCGGATTAGAGCGGTTTTACGTGTACATCTTCCATCGTTAATATAAACGGAAAATCAAGAACATTATAGTTAATTCTAATGAAAACACATTGTTTTTTCTCATTTGTATTGGAAACAACATTGTCATATGTCTTTTCTTGGAACTAAATAATACGAAACCTCGCTCTATGATTTGAAGATAAAATCCTCAAATGTGGTTATATAGTGACTTTTTTCACGTTTTTCATGTAGTTTGATATTACGTAAATATATTCATTTTACCAATATTTCGATACTATATCATGTAGTATCACGATATTTGATTTGGCCTTCAAATCTCAGAATTTCGCATAATATTGCATTTTAAGCAAGTTTTCTTGCATTTTGTTTCGTACGAAAATTCATCGAATTTAGCAATATTTTGACGTTTATCATCCCCTTTTCCTTCATGCGATTTAAACAAAATATCATCGAATTAGGCAATATTTTGTCGTTTTTCCACGTTTTTGTGAATTTTCAGTCTATGGGTATTAATTCATTATATATACGATAAAAATGATGCAAACACATAATTGATTAGATAATAACCTTAAATACTTCATTTTCAATCAACTATTTCTTTCTCGTTAAAATACTGAGTAAGATATTGAAAGGGGGAGAAGTTCTGATTTTATAGCATATATCGACGTTTCAGCCGGAATAGAGCGGTTTTCGTGTACATCTTCCATCGGTAATATAAACGGAAAATCAGGAACATTTTAGTTAATTGTAATGAAAACACATTGATTTTTATCATTTGTATTGGAAACAACATTGTCATATGTCTTTTCTTGGATATAAATAATACGAAACCTCGGTCTATGATTTGAAGGAAAAATCCTCAAATATGGTAAAATAGTGACTTTTTCACGTTAATCATGTAGTTTGAAATTAGGCAAATATATTCATTTTTACCAATATTCCGATACTATTTCATGTAGTATCACGATATGTGATTTGGCCTTCAAATCTCAGAATTTCGCATAATATTGCATTTTAAGCAAGTTTTCTTGCATTTTGTTTCGTACGAAAAATCATCGAATTTAGCAATATTTTGACGTTTATCATCCCCTTTTCCTTTGTTTGATTTAAACAAAATATCATCGAATTAGGCAATATTTTGCCATTTTTCCACGTTTTTGTGAATTTTCAGTCTATGGGTATTAATTCATTATATATACGATAAAAATGATGCAAACACATAATTGATTAGATAATAACCTTAAATACTTCATTTTCAATCAACTATTTCTTTCTCGTTAAAATACTGAGTAAGGTATTGAAAGGGGGAGAAGTTCTGATTTTATAGCATATATCGACGTTTCAGCCGGAATAGAGCGGTTTTCGTGTACATCTTCCATCGGTAATATAAACGGAAAATCAGGAACATTTTAGTTAATTCTAATGAAAACACATTGATTTTTATCATTTGTATTGGAAACAACATTGTCATATGTCTTTTCTTGGATATAAATAATACGAAACCTCGGTCTATGATTTGAAGGAAAAATCCTCAAATATGGTAAAATAGTGACTTTTTCACGTTAATCATGTAGTTTGAAATTAGGCAAATATATTCATTTTTACCAATATTCCGATACTATTTCATGTAGTATCACGATATGTGATTTGGCCTTCAAATCTCAGAATTTCGCATAATATTGCATTTTAAGCAAGTTTTCTTGCATTTTGTTTCGTACGAAAAATCATCGAATTTAGCAATATTTTGACGTTTATCATCCCCTTTTCCTTTATTTGATTTAAACAAAATATCATCGAATTAGGCAATATTTTGCCATTTTTCCACGTTTTTGTGAATTTTCAGTCTATGGGTATTAATTCATTATATATACGATAAAAATGATGCAAACACATAATTGATTAGATAACAACCTAAAATACTTCATTTTCAATCAACTATTTGTTTCAAGTTAAAATACTGAGTAAGATATTGAAAAGTGGAGAAGTTCTGTTTTTATTGCATATATCGACGTTTCAGCCGGAATAGAGCTATTTTCGTGTACATCTTCTACCGGTAATATAAACGGAAAATCAGGAACATTTTAGTTAATTCTAATGAAAACACATTGATTTTTATCATTTGTATTGGAAACAACATTGTCATATGTCTTTTCTTGGATCTAAATAATACGAAACCTCGCTCTATGATTTGAAGGTAAAATCCTCAAATATGGTAAAATAGTGATTTTTTCACGTTAATTATGTAGTTTGATATTACGCAAATATATTCATTTTTACCAATATTCCGATACTATTTCATGTAGTATCACGATATGTGATTTGGCCTTCAAATCTCAGAATTTCGCATAATATTGCATTTTAAGCAAGTTTTCTTGCATTTTGTTTCGTACGAAAAATCATCGAATTTACCAATATTTTGACGTTTATCATCCCCTTTTCCTTTATTTGATTTAAACAAAGTATCATCGAATTAGGCAATATTTTGCCGTTTTCCACGTTTATGTGAATTTTCAGTCCATGGGTATTAATTCATATATATGCGATAAAAATGATGCAAACACATAATTGATTAGATAATAACCTTAAATACTTCATTGCAATCATCTCTTTGTTTCTCGTTAAAATACTGAGTAAGATATTGAAAAGGGGAGAAGTTCGGTTTTTATTGCATATATCGACGTTTCAGCCGGATTAGAGCGGTTTTACGTGTACATCTTCCATCGGTAATATAAACGGAAAATCAGGAACATTTTAGTTAATTCTAATGAGAACACATTGATTTTTATCATTTGTATTGGAAACAACATTGTCATATGTCTTTTCTTAGATCTAAATAATACGAAACCTCCCTCTATGATTTGAAGGTAAAATCCTCAAATATGGTTAAATAGTGACTTTTTCATGTTAATCATGTAGTTTGATATTACGCATATATATTCATTTTTACCAATATTTCGATACTATTTCATATAGTATCACGATATGTGATTTGGCCTTGAAATCTCAGAATTTCGCAAAATATTGCATTTTAAGCAAGTTTTCTTGCATTTTGTTTCGTACGAAAAATCATCGAATTTAGCAATATTTTTACGTTTATAATCCCCTTTTCCTTCATGTGACTTAAACAAAATATCATCGAATTAGGCAATATTTTGCCGTTTTCCACGTTTTTGTGAATTTCAGTCCATGGGTATTAATTCATATATATATACGATAAAAATGATGCAAACACATAATTGATTAGATAATAACCTTAAATACTTCATTTTCAATCATCTATTTGTTTCTCGTTAAAATACTGATTAAGATATTGAAAAGGGGAGAAGTTCGGTTTTTATTGCATATGTCGACGTTTCAGCCGGATTAGAGCGGTTTTACGTGTACATCTTCCCTCGTTCATATAAACAGAAAGTCAAGAACATTTTAGTTATTTCTAATGAAAGCACATTGTTTTTTATTATTTGTATTGGAAACAACATTGTCATATGTCTTTTCTTGGAACTAAATAATACGAAACCTCGCTCTATGATTTGAAGGTAAAATCCTCAAATATGGAAAAATAGTGACTTTTTCACGTTAATCATGTAGTTTGATATTACGCAAATATATTCATTTTAACCAATATTTCGATACTATTTCATGTAGTATCACGATATGTGATTTGGCCTTCAAATCTCAGAATTTCGCATAATATTGCATTTTAAGCAAGTTTTCTTGCATTTTGTTTCGTACGAAAAATCATTGAATTTAGCAATATTTTGACGTTTATCATCCCCTTTTCCTTTATTTGATTTAAACAAAATATCATCGAATTAGGCAATATTTTGCCGTTTTTCCACGTTTTACTGAATTTTCAGTCTATGGGTATTAATTCATTATATATACAATAAAAATGATGCAAACACATAATTGATTAGATAATAACCTAAAATACTTCATTTTCAATCAACTATTTGTTTCTCGTTAAAATACTGAGTAAGATATTGAAAAGGGGAGAAGTTCTGTTTTTATTGCATATATCGACGTTTCAGCCGGAATAGAGCGATTTTCGTGTACATCTTCCATCGGTAATATAAACGGAAAATCAGGAACATTTTAGTTAATTATAATGAAAACACATTGATTTTTATCATTTGTATTGGAAACAACATTGTCATATGTCTTTTCTTGGATCAAAATAATACGAAACCTCGCTCTATGATTTGAAGTTAAAATCCTCTAATATGGTTAAATAGTGACTTTTTTCACGTTTTTCATGTAGTTTGATATTACGTAAATATATTCATTTTTACCAATATTTCGATATTATTTCATGTAGTATCACTATATGTGATTTGGCCTTCAAATCTCAGAATTTCGCATAATATTGCATTTTAAGCCAGTTTTCTTGCATTTTGTTTCGCACGAGAAATCATCGAATTTAGCAATATTTTGACTTTTATCATCCCCTTTTTCTTCATGTGATTTAAACAAAATATCATCGAATTATGCAATATTTTGCCGTTTTCCACGTTTTTGTGAATTTTCAGTCTATGGGTATTAATTCATTATATACACGTTAAAAATGATGCAAACACATAATTGATTAGATAATAACCTTAAATACTCCATTTTCAATCAACTATTTGTTTCTCGTTAAAATACTGAGTAAGATATTGAAAAGGGGAGAAGTTCTGTTTTTATTGCATATATCGACGTTTCAGCCGGAATTGAGCGATTTTCGTGTACATCTTCCATCGGTAATATAAACGTAAAATCAGGAACATTTTAGTTAATTCTAATGAAAACACATTGATTTTTATCATTTGTATTGGAAACAACATTGTCATATGCCTTTTCTTGGATCTAAATAATACGAAACCTAGCTCTATGATTTGAAGTTAAAATCCTCAAATATGGTTAACTAGTGACTTTTTCATGTTTTTCATGACGTTTGATATTACGTAAATATATTCATTTTTACCAATATTTCGATACTATTTCATGTAGTATCACGATATGTGATTTGGCCTTGAAATCTCAGAATTTCGCATAATATTGCATTTTAAGCAAGTTTTCTTGCATTTTGTTTCGTACCAAAAATCATCGAATTTACCAATATTTTGACGTTTATCATCCCCTTTTCCTTTATTTGATTTAAACAAAATATCATCGAATTAGGCAATATTTTGCCGTTTTCCACGTTTATGTGAATTTTCAGTCCATGGGTATTAATTCATATATATGCGATAAAAATGATGCAAACACATAATTGATTAGATAATAACCTTAAATACTTCATTGCAATCATCTCTTTGTTTCTCGTTAAAATACTGAGTAAGATATTGAAAAGGGGAGAAGTTCGGTTTTTATTGCATATATCGACGTTTCAGCCGGATTAGAGCGGTTTTACGTGTACATCTTCCATCGGTAATATAAACGGAAAATCAGGAACATTTTAGTTAATTCTAATGAAAACACATTGATTTTTATCATTTGTATTGGAAACAACATTGTCATATGTCTTTTCTTGGAACTAAATAATACGAAACCTCGCTCTATGATTTGAAGTTAAAATCCTCAAATATGGTAAAATAGTGACTTTTTCACGTTAATCATGTAGTTTGATATAAAGCAAATATATTCATTTTTACCAATATTTCGATACTATTTCATGTAGTATCACGATATGTGATTTGGCCTTCAAATCTCAGAATTTCGCATAATATTGCATTTTAAGCAAGTTTTCTTGCATTTTGTTTCGTACGAAAAATCATTGAATTTAGCAATATTTTGACGTTTATCATCCCCTTTTCCTTTATTTGATTTAAACAAAATATCATCGAATTAGGCAATATTTTGCCGTTTTTCCACGTTTTACTGAATTTTCAGTCTATGGGTATTAATTCATTATATATACGATAAAAATGATGCAAACACATAATTGATTAGATAATAACCTTAAATACTTCATTTTCAATCAACTATTTGTTTCTCGTTAAAATACTTAATAAGATATTGAAAAGGGGAGAAGTTCTGTTTTTATTGCATATATCGACGTTTCAGCCGGAATAGAGCGGTTTTACGTGTACATCTTCCAACGGTAATATAAACGGACCATAAGGAACATTTTAGTTAATTCTAATGAAAACACATTGATTTTTATAATTTGTATTGGAAACAACATTGTCATATGTCTTTTCTTGGAACTAAATAATACGAAACCTCGCTTTATGATTTGAAGGTAAAATCCTCAAATATGGTGAAATAGTGACTTTTTCACGTTAATCATGTAGTTTGATATTACGCAAATATATTCATTTTTACCAATATTCCGATACTATTTCATGTAGTATCACGATATGTGATTTGGCCTTCAAATCTCAGAATTTCGCATAATATTGCATTTTAAGCAAGTTTTCTTGCATTTTGTTTCGTATGAAAAATCATCGAATTTACCAATATTTTGACGTTTATCATCCCCTTTTCCTTTATTTGATTTAAACAAAATATCATCGAATTAAGCAATATTTTGCCGTTTTTCCACGTTTTTGTGAATTTTCAGTCTATGGGTATTAATTCATTATATATACGATAAAAATGATGCAAACACATAATTGATTAGATAATAACCTTAAATACTTCATTTCCAATCAACTATTTGTTTATCGTTAAAATACTGAGTAAGATATTGAAAATGGGAGAAGTTCTGTTTTTATTGCATATATTGACGTTTCAGCCGGAATAGAGCGATTTTCGTGTACATCTTCCATCAGTAATATATACGGAAAATCAGGAACATTTTAGTTTATTTTAATGAAAACACATTGATTTTTATCATTTGTATTGGAAACAACATTGTCATATGTCTTTTCTTGGATCTAAATAATACGAAACCTCGCTCTATGATTTGAAGTTAAAATCCTCAAATATAGTTAAATAGTGATTTTTTTCACGTTTTTCATGTAGTTTGATATTACGTAAATATATTCATTTTTACCAATATTTCGATACATGATTTCGATTTCATTTAGTATCACGATATGTGATTTGGCCTTCAAATCTCAGAATTTCGCATAATATTGCATTTTAAACAAGTTTTCTTGCATTTTGTTTCGTACGAAAAATCATCGAATTTAGCAATATTTTGACGTTTATCATCCCCTTTTCCTTTATTTGATTTAAACAAAATATCATCGAATTAGGCAATATTTTGGCGTTTTTCCACGTTTTTGTAAATTTTAAGTCTATGGGTATTAATTCATTATATATACGATAAAAATGATGCAAACACATAATTGATTAGATAATACCCTTAAATACTTCATTTTCAATCAACTATTTGTTTCTCGTTAAAATACTGAGTAAGATATTGAAAAGGGGAGAAGTTCTGTTTTTATTGCATATATCGACGTTTCAGCCGGAATAGAGCGGTTTTACGTGTACATCTTCCATCGGTAATATAAACGGAAAATCAGGAACATTTTAGTTAATTCTAATGAAAACACATTGATTTTTATCATTTGTATTGGAAACAACATTGTCATATGTCTTTTCTTGGATCTAAATAATACGAAACCTCAATCTATGATTTGAAGGTCTAATCCTCAAATATGGTAAAATAGTGACTTTTTCATGTTAATCATGTAGTTTGATATTACGCATATATATTCATTTTTACCAATATTCCGATACTATTTCATGTAGTATCACGATATGTGATTTGGCCTTCAAATCTCAGAATTTCGCATAATATATTTGCGTAATATCAAACTACATGATTAAACGTGAAAAAGTCACTATTTTACCATATTTGAGGATTTTACCTTCAAATCATAGAGCGAGGTTTCGTATTATTTTGATCCAAGAAAAGACATATGACAATGTTGTTTCCCTTACAAATGATAATAATCAATGTGTTTTCATTAGAATTAACTAAAATGTTCCTGATTTTCCGTTTATATTACCGATGGAAGATGTACACGTAAAACCGCTCTATTCCGGCTGAAACGTCGATATATGCAATAAAAACAGAACTTCTCCCCTTTTCAATATCTTACTCAGTATTTTAACGAGAAACAAATAGTTGATTGAAAATGAAGTATTGAAGGTTATTATCTAATCAATTATGTGTTTGTATCATTTTTATCGTATATATAATGAATTGATACCCATAGACATAAAATTCACAAAAACGTTGAAAAACGGCAAAATATTGCCTAATTCGATGAAATTTTGTTTAAATCAAATAAAGGAAAAGGGGATGATAAACGTCAAAATATTGTTAAATTCGATGATTTTTCGTACGAAACAAAATGCAAGAAAACTTGCTTAAAATGCAATATTATGCGAAATTCTGAGATTTGAAGGCCAAATCACATATCGTGATACTACATGAAATAGTATCGAAATATTGGTAAAAATGAATATATTTGCGTAATATCAAACTCCATGATTAACGTGAAAAAGTCACTATTTTACCATATTTGAGGATTTTACCTTCAAATCATAGAGCGAGGTTTCGTATTATTTAGTTCCAGGAAAAGACATATGAAAATGTTGTTTCCAATACAAATGATAAAAAACAATGTGTTTTCAATAGAATTAACTATAATGTTGTTGATTTTCCGTTTATATTAACGAGGGAAGATGTACACGTAAAACCGCTCTAATCCGGCTGAAACGTCGATATATGCAATTAAAACCGAACTTCTCCCCTTTTCAATATCTTACTCAGTATTTTAACGAGAAATAAATAGATGATTGAAAATGAAGTATTTAAGGTTATTATCTAATCAATTATGTGTTTGCATCATTTTTATCGTATATACCCATGGACTGAAAATTCACAAAAACGTGAAAAACGGCAAAATATTGCCTAATTCGATGATATTTTATTTAAATCACATGAAGGAAAAGGAGATGATAAACGTCAAAATATTGCTAAATTCGATGATTTTTCGTATGAAACAAAATGCAAGAAAACTTGCTTAAAATGCAATATTATGCGAAATTCTGAGATTTGAAGGCCAAATCACATATCGTGATTCGACATGAAATAGTATCGAAATATTGGTAAAAATGAATATATTTACGTAATATCAAACTACATGAAAAACGTGAAAAAAGTCACTATTTAACCATATTTGAAGATTTTAACTTCAAATCATAGAGCGAGGTTTCGTATTATTTAGATCCAAGAAAAGACATATGACAATGTTGTTTCCAATACAAATGATAAAAATCAATGTGTTTTCATTAGAATTAACTAAAATGTTCCTGATTTTCCGTTTATATTACCGATGGAAGATGTACACGTAAAACCGCTCTATTCTGGCTGAAACGTCGATATATGCAATAAAAACAGAACTTCTCCCCGTTTCAATATCTTACTCAGTATTTTAACGAGAAACAAATAGTTGATTAAAAATGAAGTATTTAAGGTTATTATCTAATTAATTATGTGTTTGCATCATTTTTATTGTATATATAATGAATTAATACCCATAGACTGACAATTCACAAAAACGTGGAAAAACGGCAAAATATTGCCTAATTCGATGATATTTTGTTTAAATCAAATAAAGGAAAAGGGGATGATAAACATCAAAATATTGCTAAATTCGATGATTTTTCGTACGAAACAAAATGCAAGAAAACTTGCTTAAATGCAATATTATTCGAAATTCTGAGATTTGAAGGCCAAATCACATATCGTGATACTACATGAAATAGTATCGGAATATTGGTATAAATGAATATATATGCGTAATATCAAACTACATGATTAACGTGAAAAAGTCACTATTTTACCATATTTGAGGATTTTACCTACAAATCATAGAGCGAGGTTTCGTATTATTTAGATCCAAGAAAAGACATATGACAATGTTGTTTCCAATACAAATGATAAAAATCAATGTGTTTTTATTAGAATTAACTAAAATGTTCCTGATTTTTCGTTTATATTACCGATGGAAGATGTACACGTAAAACCGCTCTATTCCGGCTGAAACGTCGATATATGCAATAAAAACAGAACTTCTCCCCTTTTCAATATCTTACTCAGTATTTTAACGAGAAACAAATAGTTGATTAAAAATGAAGTATTGAAGGTTAATATCTAATCAATTATGTGTTTGTATCATTTTTATCGTATATATAATGAATTGATACCCATAGACTGAAAATTCACAAAAACGTGGAAAAACGGCAAAATATTGCCTAATTCGATGATATTTTGTTTAAATCAAATAAAGGAAAAGGGGATGATAAACGTCAAAATATTGGTAAATTCGATGATTTTTCGTACAAAACAAAATGCAAGAAAACTTGCTTAAAATGCAATATTATGCGAAATTCTGAGATTTGAAGGCCAAATCACATTTCGTGATACTACATGAAATAGTATCGAAATATTGGTAAAAATGAATATATTTACGTAATATCAAACTACATGAAAAACGTGAAAAAGGTCACTATATAAACATATTTGAGGATTTTAACTTCAAATCATAGAGCGAGGTTTCGTATTATTTAGATCCAAGAAAAGACATATGACAATGTTGTTTCCAATACAAATGATAAAAATCAATGTGTTTTCATTAGAATTAACCAAAATGTTCCTGATTTTCCGTACATATTACCGATGGAAGATGTACACGAAAATCGCTCTATTCCGGCTGAAACGTCGATATATGCAATAAAAACAGAACTTCTCCCCTTTTCAATATCTTACTCAGTATTTTAACGAGAAACAAATAGTTGATTGAAAATGAAGTATTTAAGGTTATTATCTAATCAATTATGTGTTTGCATCATTTTTATCGTATATATAATGAACCCATAGACTTACAATTCACATAAACGTGGAAAAACAGCAAAATATTTCCAAATTCGATGATATTTTGTTTAAATCAAATAAAGGAAAAGGGGATGATAAACGTCAAAATATTGCTAAATTCGATGATTTTTCGTACGAAACAAAATGCAAGAAAACTTGCTTAAAATGCAATATTATGCGAAATTCTGAGATTTGAAGGCCAAATCACATATCGTGATACTACATGAAATAGTATCGAAATATTGGTAAAAATGAATATATTTGCGTAATATCAAACTCCATGATTAACGTGAAAAAGTCACTATTTTACCATATTTGAGGATTTTACCTTCAAATCATAGAGCGAGGTTTCGTATTATTTAGTTCCAGGAAAAGGCATATGAAAATGTTGTTTCCAATACAAATGATAAAAAACAATGTGTTTTCAATAGAATTAACTATATTGTTGTTGATTTTCCGTTTATATTAACGAGGGAAGATGTACACGTAAAACCGCTCTAATCCGGCTGAAACGTCGATATATGCAATTAAAAGCGAACTTCTCCCCTTTTCAATATCTTACTCAGTATTTTAACGAGAAACAAATAGATGATTGAAAATGAAGTATTTAAGGTTATTATCTAATCAATTATGTGTTTGCATCATTTTTATCGTATATATATGAAGTAATACCCATGGACTGAAAATTCACAAAAACGTGAAAAACGGCAAAATATTGCCTAATTCGATGATATTTTGTTTAAATCACATGAAGGAAAAGGAGATGATAAACGTCAAAATATTGCTAAATTCGATGATCTTTCGTATGAAACAAAATGCAAGAAAACTTGCTTAAAATGCAATATTATGCGAAATTCTGAGATTTGAAGGCCAAATCACATATCGTGATTCGACATGAAATAGTATCGAAATATTGGTAAAAATGAATATATTTACGTAATATCAAACTACATGAAAAACGTGAAAAAGTCACTATTTAACCATATTTGAGGATGTTAACTTCAAATCATAGAGCGAGGTTTCGTATTATTTAGATCCAAGAAAAGACATATGACAATGTTGTTTCCAATACAAATGATAAAAATCAATGTGTTTTCATTAGAATTAACTAAAATGTTCCTGATTTTCCGTTTATATTACCGATGGAAGATGTACACGTAAAACCGCTCTATTCTGGCTGAAACGTCGATATATGCAATAAAAACAGAACTTCTCCCCGTTTCAATATCTTACTCAGTCTTTTAACGAGAAACAAATAGTTGATTAAAAATGAAGTATTTAGGGTTATTATCTAATTAATTATGTGTTTGCATCATTTTTATTGTATATATAATGAATTAATACCCATAGACTGACAATTCACAAAAACGTGGAAAAACGGCAAAATATTGCCTAATTCGATGATATTTTGTTTAAATCAAATAAAGGAAAAGGGGATGATAAACATCAAAATATTGCTAAATTCGATGATTTTTCGTACGAAACAAAATGCAAGAAAACTTGCTTAAATGCAATATTATTCGAAATTCTGAGATTTGAAGGCCAAATCACATATCGTGATACTACATGAAATAGAATCGGAATATTGGTATAAATGAATATATATGCGTAATATCAAACTACATGATTAACGTGAAAAAGTCACTATTTTACCATATATGAGGATTTTACCTACAAATCATAGAGCGAGGTTTCGTATTATTTAGATCCAAGAAAAGACATATGACAATGTTGTTTCCAATACAAATGATAAAAATCAATGTGTTTTCATTAGAATTAACTAAAATGTTCCTGATTTTCCGTTTATATTACCGATGGAAGATGTACACGTAAAACCGCTCTATTCCGGCTGAAACGTCGATATATGCAATAAAAACCGAACTTCTCCCCTTTTCAATATCTTACTCAGTATTTTAACGAGAAACAAATAGTTGATTGAAAATGAAGTATTGAAGGTTATTATCTAATCAATTATGTGTTTGTATCATTTTTATCGTATATATAATGAATTGATACCCATAGACTGAAAATTCACAAAAACGTTGAAAAACGGCAAAATATTGCCTAATTCGGTGATATTTTGTTTAAATCAAATAAAGGAAAAGGGGATGATAAACGTCAAAATATTGGTAAATTCGATGATTTTTCGTACGAAACAAAATGCAAGAAAACTTGCTTAAAATGCAATATTATGCGAAATTCTGAGATTTGAAGGCCAAATCACATATCGTGATACTACATGAAATAGTATCGAAATATTGGTAAAAATGAATATATTTACGTAATATCAAACTACATGAAAAACGTGAAAAAAGTCACTATATAAACATATTTGAGGATTTTAACTTCAAATCATAGAGCGAGGTTTCGTATTATTTAGATCCAAGAAAAGACATATGACAATGTTGTTTCCAATACAAATGATAAAAATCAATGTGTTTTCATTAGAATTAACCAAAATGTTCCTGATTTTCCGTACATATTACTGATGGAAGATGTACACGAAAATCGCTCTATTCCGGCTGAAACGTCGATATATGCAATAAAAACAGAACTTCTCCCCGTTTCAATATCTTACTCAGTATTTTAACGAGAAACAAATAGTTGATTAAAAATGAAGTATTTAAGGTTATTATCTAATTAATTATGTGTTTGCATCATTTTTATTGTATATATAATGAATTAATACCCATAGACTGACAATTCACAAAAACGTGGAAAAACGGCAAAATATTGCCTAATTCGATGATATTTTGTTTAAATCAAATAAAGGAAAAGGGGATGATAAACATCAAAATATTGCTAAATTCGATGATTTTTCGTACGAAACAAAATGCAAGAAAACTTGCTTAAATGCAATATTATTCGAAATTCTGAGATTTGAAGGCCAAATCACATATCGTGATACTACATGAAATAGTATCGGAATATTGGTATAAATGAATATATATGCGTAATATCAAACTACATTATTAACGTGAAAAAGTCACTATTTTACCATATTTGAGGATTTTACCTACAAATCATAGAGCGAGGTTTCGTATTATTTAGATCCAAGAAAAGACATATGACAATGTTGTTTCCAATACAAATGATAAAAATCAATGTGTTTTCATTAGAATTAACTAAAATGTTCCTGATTTTCCGTTTATATTACCGATGGAAGATGTACACGTAAAACCGCTCTATTACGGCTGAAACGTCGATATATGCAATAAAAACAGAACTTCTCCCCTTTTCAATATCTTACTCAGTATTTTAACGAGAAACAAATAGTTGATTGAAAATGAAGTATTGAAGGTGTTGGTGAATTATGAAGGTGAATTATGTGTTTGTATCATTTTTATCGTATATATAATGAATTGATACCCATAGACTGAAAATTCACAAAAACGTGGAAAAACGGCAAAATATTGCCTAATTCGATGATCTTTTGTTTAAATCAAATAAAGGAAAAGTGGATGATAAACGTCAAAATATTGGTAAATTCGATGATTTTTCGTACGAAACAAAATGCAAGAAAACTTGCTTAAAATGCAATATTATGCGAAATTCTGAGATTTGTAGGCCAAATCACATATCGTGATACGACATGAAATAGTATCGAAATATTGGTAAAAATAAATACATATTTACGTAATATCAAACTACATGAAAAACGTGAAAAAATCACTATTTAACCATATTTGAGGATTTTAACTTCAAATCATAGAGCGAGGTTTCTTATTATTTGATCCAAGAAAAGACATATGACAATGTTGTTTCCAATACAAATGATAAAAATCAATGTGTTTTCATTAGAATTAACCAAAATGTTCCTGAATTTCCGTACATATTACTGATGGAAGATGTACACGAAAATCGCTCTATTCCGGCTGAAACGTCGATATATGCAAAAAAACAGAACTTCTCCCCTTTTCAATATCTTACTCAGTATTTTAACAAGAAACAAATAGTTGATTGAAAATGAAGTATTTAAGGTTATTATCTAATCAATTATGTGTTTGCATCATTTTTATCGTATATATAATGAATTAATACCCATAGACTGAAAATTTACAAATACGATGAAAAACGCCAAAATATTGCCTAATTCGATGATATTTTGTTTAATTCAAATAAAGGAAAAGGGGATGATAAACGTCAAAATATTGCTAAATTCGATGATTTTTCGTACGAAACAAAATGCAAGAAAACTTGCTTAAAATGCAATATTATGCGAAATTCTGAGATTTGAAGGCCAAATCACATATCGTGATACTACATGAAATAGTATCGAAATATTGGTAAAAATGAATATATTTACGTAATATCAAACTACATGAAAAACGTAAAAAAAGTCACTATTTAACCATATTTGAGGATTTTAACTTCAAATCATAGAGCGAGGTTTCGTATTATTTAGATCCAAGAAAAGACATATGACAATGTTGTTTCCAATACAAATGATAAAAATCAATGTGTTTTCATTAGAATTAACTAAAATGTTCCTGATTTTCCGTTTATATTACCGATGGAAGATGTACACGTAAAACCGCTCTAATCCGGCTGAAACGTCGATATATGCAATAAAAACCGAACTTCTCCCCTTTTCAATATCTTCCTCAGTATTTTAACGAGAAACAAATAGATGATTGCAATGAAGTATTTAAGGTTATTATCTAATCAATTATGTGTTTGCATCATTTTTATCGTATATATATGAATTAATACCTATGGACTGAAAATTCACATAAACGTGGAAAACGGCAAAATATTGCCTAATTCGATGATATTTTGTTTAAATCACATGAAGGAAAATGGGATGATAAACGTCAAAATATTGCTATATTCGATGATTTTTCGTACGAAACAAAATGCAAGAAAACTTGCTTAAAATGAAATATTATGCGAAATTCTGAGATTTGAAGGCCAAATCACATATCGTGATACTACATGAAATAGTATCGAAATATTGGTAAAAATGAATATATTTGCGTAATATCAAACTACATGATTAAACGTGAAAAAGTCACTATTTTACCATATTTGAGGATTTTACCTTCAAATCATAGAGCGAGGTTTCGTATTATTTTGATCCAAGAAAAGACATATGACAATGTTGTTTCCATTACAAATGATAATAATCAATGTGTTTTCATTAGAATTAACTAAAATGTTCCTGATTTTCCGTTTATATTACCGATGGAAGATGTACACGTAAAACCGCTCTATTCCGGCTGAAACGTCGATATATGCAATAAAAACAGAACTTCTCCCCTTTTCAATATCTTATTCAGTATTTTAACGAGAAACAAATAGTTGATTGAAAATGAAGTATTGAAGGTTATTATCTAATCAATTATGTGTTTGTATCATTTTTATCGTATATATAATGAATTGATACCCATAGACATAAAATTCACAAAAACGTTGAAAAACGGCAAAATATTGCCTAATTCGATGATATTTTGTTTAAATCAAATAAAGGAAAAGGGGATGATAAACGTCAAAATATTGCTAAATTCGATGATTTTTCGTACGAAACAAAATGCAAGAAAACTTGCTTAAAATGCAATATTATGCGAAATTCTGAGATTTGAAGGCCAAATCACATATCGTGATACTACATGAAATAGTATCGAAGTATTGGTAAAAATGAATATATTTGCGTAATATCAAACTACATGATTAACGTGAAAAAGTCACTATTTTACCATATTTGAGGATTTTACCTTCAAATCATAGAGCGAGGTTTCGTATTATTTAGTTCCAGGAAAAGACATATGAAAATGTTGTTTCCAATACAAATGATAAAAAACAATGTGTTTTCAATAGAATTAACTATAATGTTGTTGATTTTCCGTTTATATTAACGAGGGAAGATGTACACGTAAAACCGCTTTAATCCGGCTGAAACGTCGATATATGCAATTAAAACCGAACTTCTCCCCTTTTCAATATCTTACTCAGTATTTTAACGAGAAACAAATAGATGATTGAAAATGAAGTATTTAAGGTTATAATCTAATCAATTATGTGTTTGCATCATTTTTATCGTATATATATGAAGTAATACCCATGGACTGAAAATTCACAAAAACGTGAAAAACGGCAAAATATTGCCTAATTCGATGATATTTTGTTTAAATCACATGAAGGAAAAGGAGATGATAAACGTCAAAATATTGCTAAATTCGATGATTTTTCGTATGAAACAAAATGCAAGAAAACTTGCTTAAAATGCAATATTATGCGAAATTCTGAGATTTGAAGGCCAAATCACATATCGTGATTCGACATGAAATAGTATCGAAATATTGGTAAAAATGAATATATTTACGTAATATCAAACTACATGAAAAACGTGAAAAAATCACTATTTAACCATATTTGAGGATTTTAACTTCAAATCATAGAGCGAGGTTTTGTATTATTTAGATCCAAGAAAAGACATATGACAATGTTGTTTCCAATACAAATGATAAAAATCAATGTGTTTTCATTAGAATTAACTAAAATGTTCCTGATTTTCCGTTTATATTACCGATGGAAGATGTACACGTAAAACCGCTCTATTCTGGCTGAAACGTCGATATATGCAATAAAAACAGAACTTCTCCCCGTTTCAATATCTTACTCAGTATTTTAACGAGAAACAAATAGTTGATTAAAAATGAAGTATTTAAGGTTATTATCTAATTAATTATGTGTTTGCATCATTTTTATTGTATATATAATGAATTAATACCCATAGACTGACAATTCACAAAAACGTGGAAAAACGGCAAAATATTGCCTAATTCGATGATATTTTGTTTAAATCAAATAAAGGAAAAGGGGATGATAAACGTCAAAATATTGCTAAATTCGATGATTTTTCGTACGAAACAAAATGCAAGAAAACTTGCTTAAAATGCAATATTATGCGAAATTCTGAGATTTCAAGGCCAAATCACATATCGTGATACTACATGAAGTAGTATCGAAATATTGGTAAAAATGAATATATTTGCGTAATATCAAACTACATGATTAACGTGAAAAAGTCACTATTTTACCATATTTGAGGATTTTACCTTCAAATCATAGAGCGAGGTTTCGTATTATTTAGTTCCAGGAAAAGACATATGACAATGTTGTTTCCAATACAAATGATAAAAAACAATGTGTTTTCATTAGAATTAACCAAAATGTTTTTGATTTTCCGTTTATATTAACGAGGGAAGATGTACACGTAAAACCGCTCTAATCCGGCTGAAACGTCGATATATGCAATAAAAACCGAACTTCTCCCCTTTTCCATATCTTACTTAGTATTTTAACGGGAAACAAATAGATGATTGAAAAGGAAGTATTTAAGGTTATTATCTAATCAAATATGTGTTTGCATCATTTTTAATGTATATATATGAAGTAATACCCATGGACTGAAAATTCACAAAAACGTGGAAAACGGCAAAATATTGCCTAATTCGATGATATTTTGTTTAAATCACATGAAGGAAAAGGAGATGATAAACGTCAAAATATTGCTAAATTCGATGATTTTTTGTACGAAACAAAATGCAAGAAAACTTGCTTAAAATGCAATATTATGCGAAATTCTGAGATTTGTAGGCCAAATCGCATATCGTGATACGACATGAAATAGTATCGAAATATTGGTAAAAATGAATATATTTACGTAATATCAAACTACATGAAAAACGTGAAAAAATCACTATTTAACCATATTTGAGGATTTTAACTTCAAATCATAGAGCGAGGTTTTGTATTATTTAGATCCAAGAAAAGACATATGACAATGTTGTTTCCAATACAAATGATAAAAATCAATGTGTTTTCATTAGAATTAACTAAAATGTTCCTGATTTTCCGTTTATATTACCGATGGAAGATGTACACGTAAAACCGCTCTATTCTGGCTGAAACGTCGATATATGCAATAAAAACAGAACTTCTCCCCGTTTCAATATCTTACTCAGTATTTTAACGAGAAACAAATAGTTGATTAAAAATGAAGTATTTAAGGTTATTATCTAATTAATTATGTGTTTGCATCATTTTTATTGTATATATAATGAATTAATACCCATAGACTGACAATTCACAAAAACGTGGAAAAACGGCAAAATATTGCCTAATTCGATGATATTTTGTTTAAATCAAATAAAGGAAAAGGGGATGATAAACATCAAAATATTGTTAAATTCGATGATTTTTCGTACGAAACAAAATGCAAGAAAACTTGCTTAAATGCAATATTATTCGAAATTCTGAGATTTGAAGGCCAAATCACATATCGTGATACTACAAGAAATAGTATCGGAATATTGGTATAAATGAATATATATGCGTAATATCAAACTACATGATTAACGTGAAAAAGTCACTATTTTACCATATTTGAGGATTTTACCTACAAATCATAGAGCGAGGTTTCGTATTATTTTGATCCAAGAAAAGACATATGACAATGTTGTTTCCAATACAAATGATAAAAATCAATGTGTTTTCATTAGAATTAACTAAAATGTTCCTGATTTTCCGTTTATATTACCGATGGAAGATGAACACGTAAAACCGCTCTATTCCGGCTGAAACGTCGATACATGCAATAAAAACAGAACTTCTCCCCTTTTCAATATCTTACTCAGTATTTTAACGAGAAACAAATAGTTGATTGAAAATGAAGTATTGAAGGTTATTATCTAATCAATTATGTGTTTGTATCATTTTTATCGTATATATAATGAATTGATACCTATAGACTGAAAATTCACAAAAACGTGGAAAAACGGCAAAATATTGCCTAATTCGATGATATTTTGTTTAAATCAAATAAAGGAAAAGGGGATGATAAACGTCAAAATATTGCTAAATTCGATGATTTTTCGTACGAAACAAAATGCAGGAAAACTTGATTAAAATGCAATATTATGCGAAATTCTGAGATTTGAAGGCCAAATCACATATCGTGATACTACATGAAATAGTATCGAAATATTGGTAAAAATGAATATATTTGCGTAATATCAAACTACATGATTAAACGTGAAAAAGTCACTATTTTACCATATTTGAGGATTTTACCTTCAAATCATAGAGCGAGGTTTCGTATTATTTTGATCCAAGAAAAGACATATGACAATGTTGTTTCCATTACAAATGATAATAATCAATGTGTTTTCATTAGAATTAACTAAAATGTTCCTGATTTTCCGTTTATATTACCGATGGAAGATGTACACGTAAAACCGCTCTATTCCGGCTGAAACGTCGATACATGCAATAAAAACAGAACTTCTCCCCTTTTCAATATCTTACTCAGTATTTTAACGAGAAACAAATAGTTGATTGAAAATGAAGTATTGAAGGTTATTATCTAATCAATTATGTGTTTGTATCATTTTTATCGTATATATAATGAATTGATACCCATAGACATGAAATTCACAAAAACGTTGAAAAACGGCAAAATATTGCCTAATTCGATGATATTTTGTTTAAATCAAATAAAGGAAAAGGGGATGATAAACGTCAAAATATTGCTAAATTCGATGATTTTTCGTACGAAACAAAATGGAAGAAAACTTGCTTAAAATGCAATATTATGCGAAATTCAGAGATTTGAAGGCCAAATCACATATCGTGATACTACATGAACTAGTATCGAAATATTGGTAAAAATGAATATATTTGCGTAATATCAAACTACATGATTAACGTGAAAAAGTCACTATTTTACCATATTTGAGGATTTTACCTTCAAATCATAGAGCGAGGTTTCGTATTATTTAGTTCCAGCAAAAGACATATGAAAATGTTGTTTCCAATACAAATGATAAAAAACAATGTGTTTTCAATAGAATTAACTATAATGTTGTTGATTTTCCGTTTATATTAACGAGGGAAGATGTACACGTAAAACCGCTCTAATCCGGCTGAAACGTCGATATATGCAATTAAAACCGAACTTCTCCCCTTTTCAATATCTTACTCAGTATTTTAACGAGAAACAAATAGATGATTGAAAATGAAGTATTTAAGGTTATTATCTAATCAATTATGTGTTTGCATCATTTTTATCGTATATATATGTATATATATATATATAATACCCATGGACTGAAAATTCACAAAAACGTGAAAAACGGCAAAATATTGCCTAATTCGATGATATTTTGTTTAAATCACATGAAGGAAAAGGAGATGATAAACGTCAAAATATTGCTAAATTCGATGATTTTTCGTATGAAACAAAATGCAAGAAAACTTGTTTAAAATGCAATATTATGCGAAATTCTGAGATTTGAAGGCCAAATCACATATCGTGATTCGACATGAAATAGTATCGAAATATTGGTAAAAATGAATATATTTACGTAATATCAAACTACATGAAAAACGTGAAAAAATCACTATTTAACCATATTTGAGGATTTTAACTTCAAATCATAGAGCGAGGTTTTGTATTATTTAGATCCAAGAAAAGACATATGACAATGTTGTTTCCAATACAAATGATAAAAATCAATGTGTTTTCATTAGAATTAACTAAAATGTTCCTGATTTTCCGTTTATATTACCGATGGAAGATGTACACGTAAAACCGCTCTATTCTGGCTGAAACGTCGATATATGCAATAAAAACAGAACTTCTCCCCGTTTCAATATCTTACTCAGTATTTTAACGAGAAACAAATAGTTGATTAAAAATGAAGTATTTAAGGTTATTATCTAATTAATTATGTGTTTGCATCATTTTTATTGTATATATAATGAATTAATACCCATAGACTGACAATTCACAAAAACGTGGAAAAACGGCAAAATATTGCCTAATTCGATGATATTTTGTTTAAATCAAATAAAGGAAAAGGGGATGATAAACATCAAAATATTGTTAAATTCGATGATTTTTCGTACGAAACAAAATGCAAGAAAACTTGCTTAAATGCAATATTATTCGAAATTCTGAGATTTGAAGGCCAAATCACATATCGTGATACTACAAGAAATAGTATCGGAATATTGGTATAAATGAATATATATGCGTAATATCAAACTACATGATTAACGTGAAAAAGTCACTATTTTACCATATTTGAGGATTTTACCTACAAATCATAGAGCGAGGTTTCGTATTATTTTGATCCAAGAAAAGACATATGACAATGTTGTTTCCAATACAAATGATAAAAATCAATGTGTTTTCATTAGAATTAACTAAAATGTTCCTGATTTTCCGTTTATATTACCGATGGAAGATGAACACGTAAAACCGCTCTATTCCGGCTGAAACGTCGATACATGCAATAAAAACAGAACTTCTCCCCTTTTCAATATCTTACTCAGTATTTTAACGAGAAACAAATAGTTGATTGAAAATGAAGTATTGAAGGTTATTATCTAATCAATTATGTGTTTGTATCATTTTTATCGTATATATAATGAATTGATACCCATAGACTGAAAATTCACAAAAACGTGGAAAAACGGCAAAATATTGCCTAATTCGATGATATTTTGTTTAAATCAAATAAAGGAAAAGGGGATGATAAACGTCAAAATATTGCTAAATTCGATGATTTTTCGTACGAAACAAAATGCAGGAAAACTTGATTAAAATGCAATATTATGCGAAATTCTGAGATTTGAAGGCCAAATCACATATCGTGATAATACATGAAATAGTATCGAAATATTGGTAAAAATGAATATATTTGCGTAATATCAAACTACATGATTAACGTGAAAAAGTCACTATTTTACCATATTTGAGGATTTTACCTTCAAATCATAGAGCGAGGTTTCGTATTATTTAGTTCCAAGAAAAGACATATGACAATGTTGTTTCCAATACAAATGATAAAAAACAATGTGTTTTCATTAGAATTAACTATAATGTTCTTGATTTTCCGTTTATATTAACGAGGGAAGATGACCACGTAAAACCGCTCTAATCCGGCTGAAACGTCGATATATGCAATAAAAACCGAACTTTTCCCCTTTTTGATATCTTAATCAGTATTTTAACGAGAAACAAATAGATGATTGAAAATGAAGTATTTTTAACGAGAAACAAATAGATAATTGAAAATGAAGTATTTAAGGTTATTATCTAATCAATTATGTGTTTGCATCATTTTTATCGTATATATATGAATTAATACCTATGGACGGAAAATTCACAAAAACGTGGAAAACGGCAAAATTTGGCCTAATTCGATGATATTTTGTTTAAATCAAATAAAGGAAAAGGGGATGATAAACGTCAAAATATTGGTAAATTCGATGATTTTTCGTACGAAACAAAATGCAAGAAAACTTGCTTAAAATACAATATTATGCGAAATTCAGAGATTTGAAGGCCAAATCACATATCGTGATACTACTTGAAATAGTATCGAATTATTGGTAAAAATGAATATATTTCCGTAATATCAAACTAGATGACTAACGTGAAAAAGTTACTATTTTACCATATTTGAGGATTTTACCTTCAAATCATAGAGCGAGGTTTCGTATTATTTAGTTCCAAGAAAAAACATATGACAATGTTGTTTCCAATACAAATGATAAAAATCAATGTGTTTTCATTAGAATTAATTAAAATGTTCCTGATTTTCCGTTTATATTACCGATGGAAGATGTACACGTAAAACCGCTCTATTCTGGCTGAAACGTCGATATATGCAATAAAAACCGAACTTCTCCCCTTTTCAATATCTTACTCAGTATTTTAACGAGAAACAAATAGATGATTGCAATGAAGTATTTAAGGTTATTATCTAATCAATTATGTGTTTGCATCATTTTTATCGTATATATATGAATTATTACCCATGGACTGAAAATTCACAAAAACGTGAAAAACGGCAAAATATTGCCTAATTCGATGATATTTTATTTAAATCACATGAAGGAAAAGGGGATGATAAACGTCAAAATATTGGTAAATTCGATGATTTTTCGTACGAAACAAAATGCAAGAAAACTTGCTTAAAATGCAATATTATGCGAAATTCTGAGATTTGAAGGCCAAATCACATATCGTGATACTACATGAAATAGTATCGAAGTATTGGTAAAAATGCGTATTTGCGTAATATCAAACTACATGATTAACGTGAAAAAGTCACTATTTTACCATATTTGAGGATTTTACCTTCAAATCATAGAGCGAGGTTTCGTATTATTTAGTTCCAAGAAAAGACATGACAATGTTGTTTCCAATACAAATGATAAAAATCAATGTGTTTTCATTAGAATTATTCCAATACAAATGATAAAAATCAATGTGTTTTCATTAGAATTAACTAAAATGTTCCTGATTTTCCGTTTATATTACCGATGGAAAATGTACACGTAAAACCCCTCTAATTCGGCTGAAACGTCGATA
This sequence comes from Procambarus clarkii, assembly GCF_040958095.1. Classification (NCBI taxonomy): domain Eukaryota; kingdom Metazoa; phylum Arthropoda; class Malacostraca; order Decapoda; family Cambaridae; genus Procambarus; species Procambarus clarkii. Next base: position 756,409 of record NC_091230.1, on the reverse strand, counting down.
TATGCAATAAAAACCGAACTTCTCCCCTTTTCAATATCTTACTCAGTATTTTAACGAAAAACAAATAGATGATTGCAATGAAGTATTTAAGGTTATTATCTAATCAATTATGTGTTTGCATCATTTTTATCGTATATATATGAATTAATACCCATGGACTGAAAATTCACAAAAACGTGGAAAACGGCAAAATATTGACTAATTCGATGATATTTTGTTTAAATCACATGAAGAAAAAGGAGATGATAAACGTCAAAATATTGCTAAATTCGATGATTTTTCGTATGAAACAAAATGCAAGAAAACTTGCTTAAAATGCAATATTATGCGAAATTCTGAGATTTTAAGGCCAAATCACATATCGTCATACTACATGAAATAATATCGAAATATTGGTAAAAATGAATATATTTACGTAATATCAAACTACATGAAAAACGTGAAAAAGTCACTATTTAACCATATTTGAGGATTTTAACTTCAAATCAAAGAGCGAGGTTTCGTATTATTTAGATCCAAGAAAATACATATGACAGTGTTGTTTCCAATACAAATGATAAAAATCAATGTGTTTTCATTAGAATTAACTAAAATGTTCCTGATTTTCCGTTTATATTACCGATGGAAGATGTACACGAAAACCGCTCTATTCCGGCTGAAACATCGATATATGCAATAAAATCAGTACTTCTCCCCCCCCTTTCAATATCTTACTCAGTATTTTAACGAGAAAGAAATAGTTGATTGAAAATGAAGTATTTAAGGTTATTATCTAATCAATTATGTGTTTGCATCATTTTTATCGTATATATATGAATTAATACCCATTGACTGAAAATTCACAAAAACGTGGAAAAACTGCAAAATATTGCCAATTTCGATGATATTTTGTTTAAATCAAATAAAGGAAAAGGGGATGATAAACGTCAAAATATTGCTAAATTCGATGATTTTTCGTACGAAACAAAATGCAAGAAAACTTGCTTAAAATGCAATATTATGCGAAATTCTGAGATTTGAAGGCCAAATCACATATCGTGATAATACATGAAATAGTATCGAAATATTGGTAAAAATGAATATATTTGCGTAATATCAAACTACATGATTAACGTGAAAAAGTCACTATTTTACCATATTTGAGGATTTTACCTTCAAATCATAGAGCGAGGTTTCGTATTATTTAGTTCCAAGAAAAGACATATGACAATGTTGTTTCCAATACAAATGATAAAAAACAATGTGTTTTCATTAGAATTAACTATAATGTTCTTGATTTTCCGTTTATATTAACGAGGGAAGATGACCACGTAAAACCGCTCTAATCCGGCTGAAACGTCGATATATGCAATAAAAACCGAACTTTTCCCCTTTTTGATATCTTAATCAGTATTTTAACGAGAAACAAATAGATGATTGAAAATGAAGTATTTTTAACGAGAAACAAATAGATAATTGAAAATGAAGTATTTAAGGTTATTATCTAATCAATTATGTGTTTGCATCATTTTTATCGTATATATATGAATTAATACCTATGGACGGAAAATTCACAAAAACGTGGAAAACGGCAAAATTTGGCCTAATTCGATGATATTTTGTTTAAATCAAATAAAGGAAAAGGGGATGATAAACGTCAAAATATTGGTAAATTCGATGATTTTTCGTACGAAACAAAATGCAAGAAAACTTGCTTAAAATGCAATATTATGCGATATTCTGAGATTTGAAGGCCAAATCACATATCGTGATACTACTTGAAATAGTATCGAATTATTGGTAAAAATGAATATATTTGTGTAATATCAAACTAGATGACTAACGTGAAAAAGTTACTATTTTACCATATTTGAGGATTTTACCTTCAAATCATAGAGCGAGGTTTCGTATTATTTAGTTCCAAGAAAAGACATATGACAATGTTGTTTCCAATACAAATGATAAAAATCAATGTGTTTTCATTAGAATTAATTAAAATGTTCCTGATTTTCCGTTTATATTACCGATGGAAGATGTACACGTAAAACCGCTCTATTCTGGCTGAAACGTCGATATATGCAATAAAAACCGAACTTCTCCCCTTTTCAATATCTTACTCAGTATTTTAACGAGAAACAAATAGATGATTGCAATGAAGTATTTAAGGTTATTATCTAATCAATTATGTGTTTGCATCATTTTTATCGTATATATATGAATTATTACCCATGGACTGAAAATTCACAAAAACGTGAAAAACGGCAAAATATTGCCTAATTCGATGATATTTTATTTAAATCACATGAAGGAAAAGGGGATGATAAACGTCAAAATATTGGTAAATTCGATGATTTTTCGTACGAAACAAAATGCAAGAAAACTTGCTTAAAATGCAATATTATGCGAAATTCTGAGATTTGAAGGCCAAATCACATATCGTGATACTACATGAAATAGTATCGAAGTATTGGTAAAAATGCGTATTTGCGTAATATCAAACTACATGATTAACGTGAAAAAGTCACTATTTTACCATATTTGAGGATTTTACCTTCAAATCATAGAGCGAGGTTTCGTATTATTTAGTTCCAAGAAAAGACATGACAATGTTGTTTCCAATACAAATGATAAAAAACAATGTGTTTTCATTAGAATTAACTATAATGTTCTTGATTTTCCGTTTATATTAACGAGGGAAGATGTACAGGTAAAACCGCTCTAATCCGGCTGAAACATCGATATATGCAATAAAAACCGAACTTCTCCCCTTTTCAGTATCTTACTCAGTATTTTAACGAGAAACAAATAGATGATTGAAAATGAAGTATTTAAAGTTATTATCTAATCAATTATGTGTTTGCATCCTTTTTATCGTATATATATGAAGTAATCCCCAAGGACTGAAAATTTACAAAAACATGGAAAACGGCATAATATTGCCTAATTCGATGATATTTTGTTTAAATCAAATAAAGGAAAAAGGGATGATAAACGTCAAAATATTGCTATATTCGATGATTTTTCGTACGAAACAAAATGCAAGAAAACTTGCTTAAAATGCAATATTATGCGAAATTCTGAGATTTGATGGCCAAATCACATATCGTGATACTACATGAAATAGTATCGAAATATTGGTAAAAATGAATATATTTACGTAATATCAAACTACATGAAAAACGTGAAAAAAATCACTATTTAACCATATATGAGGATTTTAACTTCAAATCATACAGCGAGGTTTCGTATTATTTAGATCCATGAAAAGACATATGACAATGTTGTTTCCAATACAAATGATAAAAATCAATGTGTTTTCATTAGAATTAACTAAAATGTTCCTGATTTTCCGTTTATATTACCGATGGAAAATGTACACGTAAAACCCTTCTAATTCGGCTGAAACGTCGATATATGCAATAAAAACCGAACTTCTCCCCTTTTCAATATCTTACTCAGTATTTTAACGAAAAACAAATAGATGATTGCAATGAAGTATTTAAGGTTATTATCTAATCAATTATGTGTGTGCATCATTTTTATCGTATATATATGAATTAATACCCATGGACTGAAAATTCACAAAAACGTGGAAAACGGCAAAATATTGACTAATTCGATGATATTTTGTTTAAATCACATGAAGAAAAAGGAGATGATAAACGTCAAAATATTGCTAAATTCGATGATTTTTCGTACGAAACAAAATGCAAGAAAACTTGCTTAAAATGCAATATTATGCGAAATTCTGAGATTTCAAGGCCAAATCACATATCGTCATACTACATGAAATAATATCGAAATATTGGTAAAAATGAATATATTTACGTAATATCAAACTACATGAAAAACGTGAAAAAGTCACTATTTAACCATATTTGAGGATTTTAACTTCAAATCATAGAGCGAGGTTTCGTATTATTTAGATCCAAGAAAATACATATGACAGTGTTGTTTCCAATACAAATGATAAAAATCAATGTGTTTTCATTAGAATTAACTAAAATGTTCCTGATTTTCCGTTTATATTACCGATGGAAGATGTACACGAAAACCGCTCTATTCCGGCTGAAACATCGATATATGCAATAAAATCAGTACTTCTCCCCCCCTTTCAATATCTTACTCAGTATTTTAACGAGAAAGAAATAGTTGATTGAAAATGAAGTATTTAAGGTTATTATCTAATCAATTATGTGTTTGCATCATTTTTATCGTATATATATGAATTAATACCCATTGACTGAAAATTCACAAAAACGTGGAAAAACTGCAAAATATTGCCAATTTCGATGATATTTTGTTTAAATCAAATAAAGGAAAAGGGGATGATAAACGTCAAAATATTGCTAAATTCGATGATTTTTCGTACGAAACAAAATGCAAGAAAACTTGCTTAAAATGCAATATTATGCGAAATTCTGAGATTTGAAGGCCAAATCACATATCGTGATAATACATGAAATAGTATCGAAATATTGGTAAAAATGAATATATTTGCGTAATATCAAACTACATGATTAACGTGAAAAAGTCACTATTTTACCATATTTGAGGATTTTACCATCAAATCATAGAGCGAGGTTTCGTATTATTTAGTTCCAAGAAAAGACATATGACAATGTTGTTTCCAATACAAATGATAAAAAACAATGTGTTTTCATTAGAATTAACTATAATGTTCTTGATTTTCCGTTTATATTAACGAGGGAAGATGACCACGTAAAACCGCTCTAATCCGGCTGAAACGTCGATATATGCAATAAAAACCGAACTTTTCCCCTTTTTAATATCTTACTCAGTATTTTAACGAGAAACAAATAGATGATTGAAAATGAAGTATTTTTAACGAGAAACAAATAGTTGATTGAAAATGAAGTATTTAAGGTTATTATCTAATCAATTATGTGTTTGCATCATTTTTATCGTATATATAATGAACCCATAGACTGACAATTCACATAAACGTGGAAAAACGGCAAAATATTGCCGAATTCGATGATATTTTGTTTAAATCAAATAAAGGAAAAGGGGATGATAAACGTCAAAATATTGCTAAATTCGATGATTTTTCGTACGAAACAAAATGCAAGAAAACTTGCTTAAAATGCAATATTATGCGAAATTCTGAGATTTCAAGGCCAAAACACATATCGTGATACTACATGAAGTAGTATCGAAATATTGGTAAAAATGAATATATTTACGTAATATCAAACTACATGAAAAACGTGAAAAAAGTCACTATTTAACCATATTTGAGGATTTTAACTTCAAATCATAGAGCGAGGTTTCGTATTATTTAGATCCAAGAAAAGACATATGACAATGTTGTTTCCAATACAAATGATAAAAATCAATGTGTTTTCATTAGCATTAACTAAAATGTTCCTGATTTTCCGTTTATATTACCGATGGAAGATGTACACGTAAAACCGCTCTAATCCGGATGAAACGTCGATATATGCAATACAAACCGAACTTCTCCCCTTTTCAATATCTTACTCAGTATTTTTACGAGAAACAAATAGATGATTGCAATGAAGTATTTAAGGTTATTATCTAATCAATTATGTGTTTGCATCATTTTTATCGTATATATATGAATTATTACCCATGGACTGAAAATTCACAAAAACGTGAAAAACGGCAAAATATTGCCTAATTCGATGATATTTTATTTAAATCACATGAAGAAAAAGGGGATGATAAACGTCAAAATATTGGTAAATTCGATGATTTTTCGTACGAAACAAAATGCAAGAAAACTTGCTTAAAATGCAATATTATGCGAAATTCTGAGATTTGAAGGCCAAATCACATATCGTGATACTACATGAAATAGTATCGAAGTATTGGTAAAAATGCGTATTTGCGTAATATCAAACTACATGATTAACGTGAAAAAGTCACTATTTTACCATATTTGAGGATTTTACCTTCAAATCATAGAGCGAGGTTTCGTATTATTTAGTTCCAAGAAAAGACATGACAATGTTGTTTCCAATACAAATGATAAAAATCAATGTGTTTTCATTAGAATTAATTAAAATGTTCCTGATTTTCCGTTTATATTACCGATGGAAGATGTACACGTAAAACCGCTCTATTCTGGCTGAAACGTCGATATATGCAATAAAAACCGAACTTCTCCCCTTTTCAATATCTTACTCAGTATTTTAACGAGAAACAAATAGATGATTGAAAATGAAGTATTTTTAACGAGAAACAAATAGATAATTGAAAATGAAGTATTTAAGGTTATTATCTAATCAATTATGTGTTTGCATCATTTTTATCGTATATATATGAATTAATACCTATGGACGGAAAATTCACAAAAACGTGGAAAACGGCAAAATTTGGCCTAATTCGATGATATTTTGTTTAAATCAAATAAAGGAAAAGGGGATGATAAACGTCAAAATATTGGTAAATTCGATGATTTTTCGTACGAAACAAAATGCAAGAAAACTTGCTTAAAATGCAATATTATGCGAAATTCTGAGATTTGAAGGCCAAATCACATATCGTGATACTACTTGAAATAGTATCGAATTATTGGTAAAAATGAATATATTTGCGTAATATCAAACTAGATGACTAACGTGAAAAAGTTACTAACTTACCATATTTGAGGATTTTACCTTCAAATCATAGAGCGAGGTTTCGTATTATTTAGTTCCAAGAAAAGACATATGACAATGTTGTTTCCAATACAAATGATAAAAATCAATGTGTTTTCATTAGAATTAATTAAAATGTTCCTGATTTTCCGTTTATATTACCGATGGAAGATGTACACGTAAAACCGCTCTATTCTGGCTGAAACGTCGATATATGCAATAAAAACCGAACTTCTCCCCTTTTCAATATCTTACTCAGTATTTTAACGAGAAACAAATAGATGATTGCAATGAAGTATTTAAGGTTATTATCTAATCAATTATGTGTTTGCATCATTTTTATCGTATATATATGAATTATTACCCATGGACTGAAAATTCACAAAAACGTGAAAAACGGCAAAATATTGCCTAATTCGATGATATTTTATTTAAATCACATGAAGGAAAAGGGGATGATAAACGTCAAAATATTGGTAAATTCGATGATTTTTCGTACGAAACGAAATGCAAGAAAACTTGCTTAAAATGCAATATTATGCGAAATTCTGAGATTTGAAGGCCAAATCACATATCGTGATACTACATGAAATAGTATCGAAGTATTGGTAAAAATGCGTATTTGCGTAATATCAAACTACATGATTAACGTGAAAAAGTCACTATTTTACCATATTTGAGGATTTTACCTTCAAATCATAGAGCGAGGTTTCGTATTATTTAGTTCCAAGAAAAGACATGACAATGTTGTTTCCAATACAAATGATAAAAAACAATGTGTTTTCATTAGAATTAACTATAATGTTCTTGATTTTCCGTTTATATTAACGAGGGAAGATGTACAGGTAAAACCGCTCTAATCCGGCTGAAACATCGATATATGCAATAAAAACCGAACTTCTCCCCTTTTCAGTATCTTACTCAGTATTTTAACGAGAAACAAATAGATGATTGAAAATGAAGTATTTAAAGTTATTATCTAATCAATTATGTGTTTGCATCCTTTTTATCGTATATATATGAAGTAATCCCCATGGACTGAAAATTTACAAAAACATGGAAAACGGCAAAATATTGCCTAATTCGATGATATTTTGTTTAAATCAAATAAAGGAAAAAGGGATGATAAACGTCAAAATATTGCTATATTCGATGATTTTTCGTACGAAACAAAATGCAAGAAAACTTGCTTAAAATGCAATATTATGCGAAATTCTGAGATTTGAAGGCCAAATCACATATCGTGATACTACATGAAATAGTATCGAAATATTGGTAAAAATGAATATATTTACGTAATATCAAACTACATGAAAAACGTGAAAAAAATCACTATTTAACCATATATGAGGATTTTAACTTCAAATCATACAGCGAGGTTTCGTATTATTTAGATCCATGAAAAGACATATGACAATGTTGTTTCCAATACAAATGATAAAAATCAATGTGTTTTCATTAGAATTAACTAAAATGTTCCTGATTTTCCGTTTATATTACCGATGGAAAATGTACACGTAAAACCCCTCTAATTCGGCTGAAACGTCGATATATGCAATAAAAACCGAACTTCTCCCCTTTTCAATATCTTACTCAGTATTTTAACGAAAAACAAATAGATGATTGCAATGAAGTATTTAAGGTTATTATCTAATCAATTATGTGTGTGCATCATTTTTATCGTATATATATGAATTAATACCCATGGACTGAAAATTCACAAAAACGTGGAAAACGGCAAAATATTGACTAATTCGATGATATTTTGTTTAAATCACATGAAGAAAAAGGAGATGATAAACGTCAAAATATTGCTAAATTCGATGATTTTTCGTACGAAACAAAATGCAAGAAAACTTGCTTAAAATGCAATATTATGCGAAATTCTGAGATTTCAAGGCCAAATCACATATCGTCATACTACATGAAATAATATCGAAATATTGGTAAAAATGAATATATTTACGTAATATCAAACTACATGAAAAACGTGAAAAAGTCACTATTTAACCATATTTGAGGATTTTAACTTCAAATCATAGAGCGAGGTTTCGTATTATTTAGATCCAAGAAAATACATATGACAGTGTTGTTTCCAATACAAATGATAAAAATCAATGTGTTTTCATTAGAATTAACTAAAATGTTCCTGATTTTCCGTTTATATTACCGATGGAAGATGTACACGAAAACCGCTCTATTCCGGCTGAAACATCGATATATGCAATAAAATCAGTACTTCTCCCCCCCTTTCAATATTTTACTCAGTATTTTAACGAGAAAGAAATAGTTGATTGAAAATGAAGTATTTAAGGTTATTATCTAATCAATTATGTGTTTGCATCATTTTTATCGTATATATATGAATGAAATTGAATGAAAATTCCCATTGAATGAAAATTCACAAAAACGTGGAAAAACTGCAAAATATTGCCAATTTCGATGATATTTTGTTTAAATCAAATAAAGGAAAAGGGGATGATAAACGTCAAAATATTGCTAAATTCGATGATTTTTCGTACGAAACAAAATGCAAGAAAACTTGCTTAAAATGCAATATTATGCGAAATTCTGAGATTTGAAGGCCAAATCACATATCGTGATAATACATGAAATAGTATCGAAATATTGGTAAAAATGAATATATTTGCGTAATATCAAACTACATGATTAACGTGAAAAAGTCACTATTTTACCATATTTGAGGATTTTACCTTCAAATCATAGAGCGAGGTTTCGTATTATTTAGTTCCAAGAAAAGACATATGACAATGTTGTTTCCAATACAAATGATAAAAAACAATGTGTTTTCATTAGAATTAACTATAATGTTCTTGATTTTCCGTTTATATTAACGAGGGAAGATGACCACGTAAAACCGCTCTAATCCGGCTGAAACGTCGATATATGCAATAAAAACCGAACTTTTCCCCTTTTTAATATCTTACTCAGTATTTTAACGAGAAACAAATAGATGATTGAAAATGAAGTATTTTTAACGAGAAACAAATAGTTGATTGAAAATGAAGTATTTAAGGTTATTATCTAATCAATTATGTGTTTGCATCATTTTTATCGTATATATAATGAACCCATAGACTGACAATTCACATAAACGTGGAAAAACGGCAAAATATTGCCGAATTCGATGATATTTTGTTTAAATCAAATAAAGGAAAAGGGGATGATAAACGTCAAAATATTGCTAAATTCGATGATTTTTCGTACGAAACAAAATGCAAGAAAACTTGCTTAAAATGCAATATTATGGGAAATTCTGAGATTTGAAGGCCAAATCACATATCGTGATACTACATGAAGTAGTATCGAAATATTGGTAAAAATGAATATATTTACGTAATATCAAACTACATGAAAAACGTGAGAAAAGTCACTATTTAACCATATTTGAGGATTTTAACTTCAAATCATAGAGCGAGGTTTCGTATTATTTAGATCCAAGAAAAGACATATGACAATGTTGTTTCCAATACAAATGATAAAAATCAATGTGTTTTCATTAGCATTAACTAAAATGTTCCTGATTTTCCGTTTATATTACCGATGGAAGATGTACACGTAAAACCGCTCTAATCCGGATGAAACGTCGATATATGCAATACAAACCGAACTTCTCCCCTTTTCAATATCTTACTCAGTATTTTAACGAGAAACAAATATATGATTGCAATGAAGTATTAAAGGTTATTATCTAATCAATTATGTGTTTGCATCATTTTTATCGTATATATATGAATTATTACCCATGGACTGAAAATTCACAAAAACGTGAAAAACGGCAAAATATTGCCTAATTCGATGATATTTTATTTAAATCACATGAAGGAAAAGGGGATGATAAACGTCAAAATATTGGTAAATTCGATGATTTTTCGTACGAAACAAAATGCAAGAAAACTTGCTTAAAATGCAATATTATGCGAAATTCTGAGATTTGAAGGCCAAATCACATATCGTGATACTACATGAAATAGTATCGAAGTATTGGTAAAAATGCGTATTTGCGTAATATCAAACTACATGATTAACGTGAAAAAGTCACTATTTTACCATATTTGAGGATTTTACCTTCAAATCATAGAGCGAGGTTTCGTATTATTTAGTTCCAAGAAAAGACATGACAATGTTGTTTCCAATACAAATGATAAAAAACAATGTGTTTTCATTAGAATTAACTATAATGTTCTTGATTTTCCGTTTATATTAACGAGGGAAGATGTACAGGTAAAACCGCTCTAATCCGGCTGAAACATCGATATATGCAATAAAAACCGAACTTCTCCCCTTTTCAGTATCTTACTCAGTATTTTAACGAGAAACAAATAGATGATTGAAAATGAAGTATTTAAAGTTATTATCTAATCAATTATGTGTTTGCATCCTTTTTATCGTATATATATGAAGTAATCCCCATGGACTGAAAATTTACAAAAACATGGAAAACGGCAAAATATTGCCTAATTCGATGATATTTTGTTTAAATCAAATAAAGGAAAAAGGGATGATAAACGTCAAAATATTGCTATATTCGATGATTTTTCGTACGAAACAAAATGCAAGAAAACTTGCTTAAAATGCAATATTATGCGAAATTCTGAGATTTGAAGGCCAAATCACATATCGTGATACTACATGAAATAGTATCGAAATATTGGTAAAAATGAATATATTTACGTAATATCAAACTACATGAAAAACGTGAAAAAAATCACTATTTAACCATATTTGAGGATTTTAACTTCAAATCATACAGCGAGGTTTCGTATTATTTAGATCCATGAAAAGACATATGACAATGTTGTTTCCAATGCAAATGATAAAAATCAATGTGTTTTCATTAGAATTAACTAAAATGTTCCTGATTTTCCGTTTATATTACCGATGGAAAATGTACACGTAAAACCCCTCTAATTCGGCTGAAACGTCGATATATGCAATAAAAACCGAACTTCTCCCCTTTTCAATATCTTACTCAGTATTTTAACGAAAAACAAATAGATGATTGCAATGAAGTATTTAAGGTTATTATCTAATCAATTATGTGTTTGCATCATTTTTATCGTATATATATGAATTAATACCCATGGACTGAAAATTCACAAAAACGTGGAAAACGGCAAAATATTGACTAATTCGATGATATTTTGTTTAAATCACATGAAGAAAAAGGAGATGATAAACGTCAAAATATTGCTAAATTCGATGATTTTTCGTACGAAACAAAATGCAAGAAAACTTGCTTAAAATGCAATATTATGCGAAATTCTGAGATTTCAAGGCCAAATCACATATCGTCATACTACATGAAATAATATCGAAATATTGGTAAAAATGAATATATTTACGTAATATCAAACTACATGAAAAACGTGAAAAAGTCACTATTTAACCATATTTGAGGATTTTAACTTCAAATCATAGAGCGAGGTTTCGTATTATTTAGATCCAAGAAAATACATATGACAGTGTTGTTTCCAATACAAATGATAAAAATCAATGTGTTTTCATTAGAATTAACTAAAATGTTCCTGATTTTTCGTTTATATTACCGATGGAAGATGTACACGAAAACCGCTCTATTCCGGCTGAAACATCGATATATGCAATAAAATCAGTACTTCTCCCCCCCTATCAATATCTTACTCAGTATTTTAACGAGAAAGAAATAGTTGATTGAAAAATGAAGTATTTAAGGTTATTATCTAATCAATTATGTGTTTGCATCATTTTTATCGTATATATATGAATTAATACCCATTGACTGAAAATTCACAAAAACGTGGAAAAACTGCAAAATATTGCCAATTTCGATGATATTTTGTTTAAATCAAATAAAGGAAAAGGGGATGATAAACGTCAAAATATTGCTAAATTCGATGATTTTTCGTACGAAACAAAATGCAAGAAAACTTGCTTAAAATGCAATATTATGCGAAATTCTGAGATTTGAAGGCCAAATCACATATCGTGATAATACATGAAATAGTATCGAAATATTGGTAAAAATGAATATATTTGCGTAATATCAAACTACATGATTAACGTGAAAAAGTCACTATTTTACCATATTTGAGGATTTTACCTTCAAATCATAGAGCGAGGTTTCGTATTATTTAGTTCCAAGAAAAGACATATAACAATGTTGTTTCCAATACAAATGATAAAAAACAATGTGTTTTCATTAGAATTAACTATAATGTTCTTGATTTTCCGTTTATATTAACGAGGGAAGATGACCACGTAAAACCGCTCTAATCCGGCTGAAACGTCGATATATGCAATAAAAACCGAACTTTTCCCCTTATTGATATCTTAATCAGTATTTTAACGAGAAACAAATAGATGATTGAAAATGAAGTATTTTTAACGAGAAACAAATAGATAATTGAAAATGAAGTATTTAAGGTTATTATCTAATCAATTATGTGTTTGCATCATTTTTATCGTATATATATGAATTAATACCTATGGACGGAAAATTCACAAAAACGTGGAAAACGGCAAAATTTGGCCTAATTCGATGATATTTTGTTTAAATCAAATAAAGGAAAAGGGGATGATAAACGTCAAAATATTGGTAAATTCGATGATTTTTCGTACGAAACAAAATGCAAGAAAACTTGCTTAAAATGCAATATTATGAGAAATTCTGAGATTTGAAGGCCAAATCACATATCGTGATACTACTTGAAATAGTATCGAATTATTGGTAAAAATGAATATATTTGCGTAATATCAAACTAGATGACTAACGTGAAAAAGTTACTATTTTACCATATTTGAGGATTTTACCTTCAAATCATAGAGCGAGGTTTCGTATTATTTAGTTCCAAGAAAAGACATATGACAATGTTGTTTCCAATACAAATGATAAAAATCAATGTGTTTTCATTAGAATTAATTAAAATGTTCCTGATTTTCCGTTTATATTACCGATGGAAGATGTACACGTAAAACCGCTCTATTCTGGCTGAAACGTCGATATATGCAATAAAAACCGAACTTCTCCCCTTTTCAATATCTTACTCAGTATTTTAACGAGAAACAAATAGATGATTGCAATGAAGTATTTAAGGTTATTATCTAATCAATTATGTGTTTGCATCATTTTTATCGTATATATATGAATTATTACCCATGGACTGAAAATTCACAAAAACGTGAAAAACGGCAAAATATTGCCTAATTCGATGATATTTTATTTAAATCACATGAAGGAAAAGGGGATGATAAACGTCAAAATATTGGTAAATTCGATGATTTTTCGTACGAAGCAAAATGCAAGAAAACTTGCTTAAAATGCAATATTATGCGAAATTCTGAGATTTGAAGGCCAAATCACATATCGTGATACTACATGAAATAGTATCGAAGTATTGGTAAAAATGCGTATTTGCGTAATATCAAACTACATGATTAACGTGAAAAAGTCACTATTTTACCATATTTGAGGATTTTACCTTCAAATCATAGAGCGAGGTTTCGTATTATTTAGTTCCAAGAAAAGACATGACAATGTTGTTTCCAATACAAATGATAAAAAACAATGTGTTTTCATTAGAATTAACTATAATGTTCTTGATTTTCCGTTTATATTAACGAGGGAAGATGTACAGGTAAAACCGCTCTAATCCGGCTGAAACATCGATATATGCAATAAAAACCGAACTTCTCCCCTTTTCAGTATCTTACTCAGTATTTTAACGAGAAACAAATAGATGATTGAAAATGAAGTATTTAAAGTTATTATCTAATCAATTATGTGTTTGCATCCTTTTTATCGTATATATATGAAGTAATCCCCATGGACTGAAAATTTACAAAAACATGGAAAACGGCAAAATATTGCCTAATTCGATGATATTTTGTTTAAATCAAATAAAGGAAAAAGGGATGATAAACGTCAAAATATTGCTATATTCGATGATTTTTCGTACGAAACAAAATGCAAGAAAACTTGCTTAAAATGCAATATTATGCGAAATTCTGAGATTTGAAGGCCAAATCACATATCGTGATACTACATGAAATAGTATCGAAATATTGGTAAAAATGAATATATTTACGTAATATCAAACTACATGAAAAACGTGAAAAAAATCACTATTTAACCATATTTGAGGATTTTAACTTCAAATCATACAGCGAGGTTTCGTATTATTTAGATCCATGAAAAGACATATGACAATGTTGTTTCCAATACAAAAGATAAAAATCAATGTGTTTTCATTAGAATTAACTAAAATGTTCCTGATTTTCCGTTTATATTACCGATGGAAAATGTACACGTAAAACCCCTCTAATTCGGCTGAAACGTCGATATATGCAATAAAAACCGAACTTCTCCCCTTTTCAATATCTTACTCAGTATTTTAACGAAAAACAAATAGATGATTGCAATGAAGTATTTAAGGTTATTATCTAATCAATTATGTGTTTGCATCATTTTTATCGTATATATATGAATTAATACCCATGGACTGAAAATTCACAAAAACGTGGAAAACGGCAAAATATTGACTAATTCGATGATATTTTGTTTAAATCACATGAAGAAAAAGGAGATGATAAACGTCAAAATATTGCTAAATTCGATGATTTTTCGTACGAAACAAAATGCAAGAAAACTTGCTTAAAATGCAATATTATGCGAAATTCTGAGATTTCAAGGCCAAATCACATATCGTCATACTACATGAAATAATATCGAAATATTGGTAAAAATGAATATATTTACGTAATATCAAACTACATGAAAAACGTGAAAAAGTCACTATTTAACCATATTTGAGGATTTTAACTTCAAATCATAGAGCGAGGTTTCGTATTATTTAGATCCAAGAAAATACATATGACAGTGTTGTTTCCAATACAAATGATAAAAATCAATGTGTTTTCATTAGAATTAACTAAAATGTTCCTGATTTTCCGTTTATATTACCGATGGAAGATGTACACGAAAACCGCTCTATTCCGGCTGAAACATCGATATATGCAATAAAATCAGTACTTCTCCCCCCCTTTCAATATCTTACTCAGTATTTTAACGAGAAAGAAATAGTTGATTGAAAATGAAGTATTTAAGGTTATTATCTAATCAATTATGTGTTTGCATCATTTTTATCGTATATATATGAATTTGACCCATTGACTGAAAATTCACAAAAACGTGGAAAAACTGCAAAATATTGCCAATTTCGATGATATTTTGTTTAAATCAAATAAAGGAAAAGGGGATGATAAACGTCAAAATATTGCTAAATTCGATGATTTTTCGTACGAAACAAAATGCAAGAAAACTTGCTTAAAATGCAATATTATGCGAAATTCTGAGATTTGAAGGCCAAATCACATATCGTGATACTACATGAAATAGTATCGAAGTATTGGTAAAAATGCGTATTTGCGTAATATCAAACTACATGATTAACGTGAAAAAGTCACTATTTTACAATATTTGAGGATTTTACCTTCAAATCATAGAGCGAGGTTTCGTATTATTTAGTTCCAAGAAAAGACATGACAATGTTGTTTCCAATACAAATGATAAAAAACAATGTGTTTTCATTAGAATTAACTATAATGTTCTTGATTTTCCGTTTATATTAACGAGGGAAGATGTACAGGTAAAACCGCTCTAATCCGGCTAAAACATCGATATATGCAATAAAAACCGAACTTCTCCCCTTTTCAGTATCTTACTCAGTATTTTAACGAGAAACAAATAGATGATTGAAAATGAAGTATTTAAGGTTATTATCTAACCAATTATGTGTTTGCATCCTTTTTATCGTATATATATGAAGTAATCCCCATGGACTGAAAATTTACAAAAACATGGAAAACGTCAAAATATTGCCTAATTCGATGATATTTTGTTTAAATCAAATAAAGGAAAAAGGGATGATAAACGTCAAAATATTGCTATATTCGATGATTTTTCGTACGAAACAAAATGCTAGAAAACTTGCTTAAAATGCAATATTATGCGAAATTCTGAGATTTGAAGGCCAAATCACATATCGTGATACTACATGAAATAGTATCGAAATATTGGTAAAAATGAATATATTTACGTAATATCAAACTACATGAAAAACGTGAAAAAATCACTATTTAACCATATTTGAGGATTTTAACTTCAAATCATACAGCGAGGTTTCGTATTATTTAGATCCATGAAAAGACATATGACAATGTTGTTTCCAATACAAATGATAAAAATCAATGTGTTTTCATTAGAATTAACTAAAATGTTCCTGATTTTCCGTTTATATTACCGATGGAAAATGTACACGTAAAACCCCTCTAATTCGGCTGAAACGTCGATATATGCAATAAAAACCGAACTTCTCCCCTTTTCAATATCTTACTCAGTATTTTAACGAAAAACAAATAGATGATTGCAATGAATTGTTTAAGGTTATTATCTAATCAATTATGTGTTTGCATCATTTTTATCGTATATATATGAATTAATACCCATGGACTGAAAATTCACAAAAAACGTGGAAAACGGCAAAATATTGACTAATTCGATGATATTTTGTTTAAATCACATGAAGAACAAGGAGATGATAAACGTCAAAATATTGCTAAATTCGATGATTTTTCGTACAAAACAAAATGCAAGAAAACTTGCTTAAAATGCAATATTATGCGAAATTCTGAGATTTCAAGGCCAAATCACATATCGTCATACTACATGAAATAATATCGAAATATTGGTAAAAATGAATATATATACGTAATATGAAAAAAACATGAAAAAGTCACTATTTAACCATATTTGAGGATTTTAACTTCAAATCATAGAGCGAGGTTTCGTATTATTTAGATCCAAGAAAATACATATGACAGTGTTGTTTCCAATACAAATGATAAAAATCAATGTGTTTTCATTAGAATTAACTAAAATGTTCCTGATTTTCCGTTTATATTACCGATGGAAGATGTACACGTAAAACCGCTCTATTCCGGCTGAAACGTCGATATATGCAATAAAAACAGAACTTCTCCCGTTTTCAATATCTTACTCAGTATTTTAACGAGAAACAAATAGTTGATTGAAAATGAAGTATTGAAGGTTATTATCTAATCAATTATGTGTTTGCATCATTTTTATCGTATATATATTGAATTAATACCCATAGATTGAAAATTTACAAAAACGTGGAAAAACGCCAAAATATTGCCTAATTCGATGATATTTTGTTTAAATCACATGAAGGAAAAGGAGATGATAAACGTCAAAATATTGCTATATTCGATGATTTATCGTACGAAACAAAATGCAAGAAAACTTGCTTAAAATGCAATATTATGCGAAATTCTGAGATTTGAAGGCCAAATCACATATCGTGATAATACATGAAATAGTATCGAAATATTGGTAAAAATGAATATATTTGCGTAATATCAAACTACATGATTAACGTGAAAAAGTCACTATTTTACCATATTTGAGGATTTTACCTTCAAATCATAGAGCGAGGTTTCGTATTATTTAGTTCCAAGAAAAGACATATGACAATGTTGTTTCCATTACAATTTATAATAATCAATGTGTTTTCATTAGAATTAACTAAAATGTTCCTGATTTTCCGTTTATATTACCGATGGAAGATGTACACGTAAAACCGCTCTATTCCGGCTGAAACGTCGATATATGCAATAAAAACAGAACTTCTCCCGTTTTCAATATCTTACTCAGTATTTTAACGAGAAACAAATAGTTGATTGAAAATGAAGTATTAAAGGTTATTATCTAATCAATTATGTGTTTGCATCATTTTTATCGTATATATAATGAATTAATACCCATAGATTGAAAATTTACAAAAACGTGGAAAAACGCCAAAATATTGCCTAATTCGATGATATTTTGTTTAAATCACATGAAGGAAAAGGAGATGATAAACGTCAAAATATTGCTATATTCGATGATTTTTCGTACGAAACAAAATGCAAGAACACTTGCTTAAAATGCAATATTAAGCGAAATTCTGAGATTTGAAGGCCAAATCACATATCGTGATACTACATGAAATAGTATCGAAATATTGGTAAAAATGAATATATTTGCGTAATATCAAACTACATGATTAACGTGTAAAAGTCACTATTTTACCATATTTGAGGATTTTACCTTCAAATCATAGAGCGAGGTTTCGTATTATTTAGTTTCAGGAAAAGACATATGACAATGTTGTTTCCAATACAAATGATAAAAAACAATGTGTTTTCATTAGAATTAACTATAATGTTCTTGATTTTCCGTTTATATTAACGAGGGAAGATGTACAGGTAAAACCGCTCTAATCCGGCTAAAACATCGATATATGCAATAAAAACCGAACTTCTCCCCTTTTCAGTATCTTACTCAGTATTTTAACGAGAAACAAATAGATGATTGAAAATGAAGTATTTAAAGTTATTATCTAATCAATTATGTGTTTGCATCCTTTTTATCGTATATATATGAAGTAATCCCCATTGACTGAAAATTTACAAAAACGTGGAAAACGGCAAAATATTGCCTAATTCGATGATATTTTGTTTAAATCACATGAAGAAAAAGGAGATGATAAACGTCAAAATATTGCTAAATTCGATGATTTTTCGTACGAAACAAAATGCAAGAACACTTGCTTAAAATGCAATATTAAGCGAAATTCTGAGATTTGAAGGCCAAATCACATATCGTGATACTACATGAAATAGTATCGAAGTATTGGTAAAAATGCGTATTTGCGTAATATCAAACTACATGATTAACGTGAAAAAGTCACTATTTTACAATATTTGAGGATTTTACCTTCAAATCATAGAGCGAGGTTTCGTATTATTTAGTTCCAAGAAAAGACATGACAATGTTGTTTCCAATACAAATGATAAAAAACAATGTGTTTTCATTAGAATTAACTATAATGTTCTTGATTTTCCGTTTATATTAACGAGGGAAGATGTACAGGTAAAACCGCTCTAATCCGGCTAAAACATCGATATATGCAATAAAAACCGAACTTCTCCCCTTTTCAGTATCTTACTCAGTATTTTAACGAGAAACAAATAGATGATTGAAAATGAAGTATTTAAGGTTATTATCTAACCAATTATGTGTTTGCATCCTTTTTATCGTATATATATGAAGTAATCCCCATGGACTGAAAATTTACAAAAACATGGAAAACGTCAAAATATTGCCTAATTCGATGATATTTTGTTTAAATCAAATAAAGGAAAAAGGGATGATAAACGTCAAAATATTGCTATATTCGATGATTTTTCGTACGAAACAAAATGCTAGAAAACTTGCTTAAAATGCAATATTATGCGAAATTCTGAGATTTGAAGGCCAAATCACATATCGTGATACTACATGAAATAGTATCGAAATATTGGTAAAAATGAATATATTTACGTAATATCAAACTACATGAAAAACGTGAAAAAATCACTATTTAACCATATTTGAGGATTTTAACTTCAAATCATACAGCGAGGTTTCGTATTATTTAGATCCATGAAAAGACATATGACAATGTTGTTTCCAATACAAATGATAAAAATCAATGTGTTTTCATTAGAATTAACTAAAATGTTCCTGATTTTCCGTTTATATTACCGATGGAAAATGTACACGTAAAACCCCTCTAATTCGGCTGAAACGTCGATATATGCAATAAAAACCGAACTTCTCCCCTTTTCAATATCTTACTCAGTATTTTAACGAAAAACAAATAGATGATTGCAATGAATTGTTTAAGGTTATTATCTAATCAATTATGTGTTTGCATCATTTTTATCGTATATATATGAATTAATACCCATGGACTGAAAATTCACAAAAAACGTGGAAAACGGCAAAATATTGACTAATTCGATGATATTTTGTTTAAATCACATGAAGAACAAGGAGATGATAAACGTCAAAATATTGCTAAATTCGATGATTTTTCGTACAAAACAAAATGCAAGAAAACTTGCTTAAAATGCAATATTATGCGAAATTCTGAGATTTCAAGGCCAAATCACATATCGTCATACTACATGAAATAATATCGAAATATTGGTAAAAATGAATATATATACGTAATATGAAAAAAACATGAAAAAGTCACTATTTAACCATATTTGAGGATTTTAACTTCAAATCATAGAGCGAGGTTTCGTATTATTTAGATCCAAGAAAATACATATGACAGTGTTGTTTCCAATACAAATGATAAAAATCAATGTGTTTTCATTAGAATTAACTAAAATGTTCCTGATTTTCCGTTTATATTACCGATGGAAGATGTACACGTAAAACCGCTCTATTCCGGCTGAAACGTCGATATATGCAATAAAAACAGAACTTCTCCCGTTTTCAATATCTTACTCAGTATTTTAACGAGAAACAAATAGTTGATTGAAAATGAAGTATTGAAGGTTATTATCTAATCAATTATGTGTTTGCATCATTTTTATCGTATATATATTGAATTAATACCCATAGATTGAAAATTTACAAAAACGTGGAAAAACGCCAAAATATTGCCTAATTCGATGATATTTTGTTTAAATCACATGAAGGAAAAGGAGATGATAAACGTCAAAATATTGCTATATTCGATGATTTATCGTACGAAACAAAATGCAAGAAAACTTGCTTAAAATGCAATATTATGCGAAATTCTGAGATTTGAAGGCCAAATCACATATCGTGATAATACATGAAATAGTATCGAAATATTGGTAAAAATGAATATATTTGCGTAATATCAAACTACATGATTAACGTGAAAAAGTCACTATTTTACCATATTTGAGGATTTTACCTTCAAATCATAGAGCGAGGTTTCGTATTATTTAGTTCCAAGAAAAGACATATGACAATGTTGTTTCCATTACAATTTATAATAATCAATGTGTTTTCATTAGAATTAACTAAAATGTTTCTGATTTTCCGTTTATATTACCGATGGAAGATGTACACGTAAAACCGCTCTATTCCGGCTGAAACGTCGATATATGCAATAAAAACAGAACTTCTCCCGTTTTCAATATCTTACTCAGTATTTTAACGAGAAACAAATAGTTGATTGAAAATGAAGTATTAAAGGTTATTATCTAATCAATTATGTGTTTGCATCATTTTTATCGTATATATAATGAATTAATACCCATAGATTGAAAATTTACAAAAACGTGGAAAAACGCCAAAATATTGCCTAATTCGATGATATTTTGTTTAAATCACATGAAGGAAAAGGAGATGATAAACGTCAAAATATTGCTATATTCGATGATTTTTCGTACGAAACAAAATGCAAGAACACTTGCTTAAAATGCAATATTAAGCGAAATTCTGAGATTTGAAGGCCAAATCACATATCGTGATACTACATGAAATAGTATCGAAATATTGGTAAAAATGAATATATTTGCGTAATATCAAACTACATGATTAACGTGTAAAAGTCACTATTTTACCATATTTGAGGATTTTACCTTCAAATCATAGAGCGAGGTTTCGTATTATTTAGTTTCAGGAAAAGACATATGACAATGTTGTTTCCAATACAAATGATAAAAAACAATGTGTTTTCATTAGAATTAACTATAATGTTCTTGATTTTCCGTTTATATTAACGAGGGAAGATGTACAGGTAAAACCGCTCTAATCCGGCTAAAACATCGATATATGCAATAAAAACCGAACTTCTCCCCTTTTCAGTATCTTACTCAGTATTTTAACGAGAAACAAATAGATGATTGAAAATGAAGTATTTAAAGTTATTATCTAATCAATTATGTGTTTGCATCCTTTTTATCGTATATATATGAAGTAATCCCCATTGACTGAAAATTTACAAAAACGTGGAAAACGGCAAAATATTGCCTAATTCGATGATATTTTGTTTAAATCACATGAAGAAAAAGGAGATGATAAACGTCAAAATATTGCTAAATTCGATGATTTTTCGTACGAAACAAAATGCAAGAAAACTTGCTTAAAATGCAATATTATGCGAAATTCTGAGATTTCAAGGCCAAATCACATATCGTGATACTACATGAAATAATATCGAAATATTGGTAAAAATGAATATATTTACGTAATATCAAACTACATGAAAAACGTGAAAAAGTCACTATTTAACCATATTTGAGGATTTTAACTTCAAATCATAGAGCGAGGTTTCGTATTATTTTGATCCAAGAAAAGACATATGACAATGTTGTTCCCAATACAAATGATAAAAATCAATGTGTTTTCATTAGAATTAACTAAATTGTTCCTGATTTTTCGTTTATATTACCGATGGATGATGTACACGAAAATCGCTCTATTCCGACTGAAACGTCGATATATGCAATAAAAACAGAACTTCTCCCCTTTTCAATATCTTACTCAGTATTTTAACGAGAAACAAATAGTTGATTGAAAATGAAGTATTTAAGGTTATTATCTAATCAATTATGTGTTTGCATCATTTTTATCGTATATATATGAATTAATACCCATGGACTGAAAATTCACAAAAACGTGGAAAACGGCAAAATATTGCCTAATTCGATGATATTTTGTTTAAATCACATGAAGGAAAATGGGATGATAAACGTCAAAATATTGCTATATTCGATGATTTTTCGTACAAAACAAAATGCAAGAAAACTTGCTTAAAATGCAATATTATGCGAAATTCTGAGATTTCAAGGCCAAATCACATATCGTCATACTACATGAAATAGTATCGGAATATTGGTAAAAATGAATATATTTGCGTAATATCAAACTACATGATTAACGTGAAAAAGTCACTATTTTACCATATTTGAGGATTTTACCTTCAAATCATAGAGCGAGGTTTCGTATTATTTAGATCCAAGAAAAGACATATGACAATGTTGTTTCGAATACAAATGATAAAAATCAATGTGTTTTCATTAGAATTAACTAAAATGTTCCTGATTTTACGTTTATATTACCGATGGAAGATGTACATGAAAACCGCTCTATTCCGGCTGAAACATCGATATATGCAATAAAATCAGTACTTCTCCCCCTTTCAATATCTTACTCAGTATTTTAACGAGAAAGAAATAGTTGATTGAAAAAGAAGTATTTAAAGTTATTATCTAATCAATTATGTGTTTGCATCATTTTTATCGTATATATATGAATTAATACCCATTGACTGAAAATTCACAAAAACGTGGAAAAACTGCAAAATATTGCCAATATCGATGATATTTTGTTTAAATCAAATAAAGGAAAAGGGGATGATAAACGTCAAAATATTGCTAAATTCGATGATTTTTCGTACGAAACAAAATGCAAGAAAACTTGCTTAAAATGCAATATTATGCGAAATTCTGAGATTTGAAGGCCAAATCACATATCGTGATACTACATGAAATAGTATCGAAATATTGGTAAAAATGAATATATTTACGTAATATCAAACAACATGAAAAACGTGAAAAAAGTCACTATTTAACCATATTTGAGGATTTTAACTTCAAATCATAGAGCGAGGTTTCGTATTATTTAGATCCAAGAAAAGACATATGACAATGTTGTTTCCAATACAAATGATAAAAAACAATGTGTTTTCATTAGAATTAACTATAATGTTCTTGATTTTCCGTTTATATTAACGAGGGAAGATGTACACGTAAAACCGCTCTAATCCGGCTGAAACTTCGATATATGCAATAAAAACCGAACTTTTCCCCTTTTCAATATCTTACTCAGTATTTTAACGAGAAACAAATAGATGATTGAAAATGAAGTATTTAAGGTTATTATCTAATCAATTATGTGTTTTCATCCTTTTTATCGTATATATATGAAGTAATACCCATTGACTGAAAATTTACAAAAACGTGGAAAACGGCAAAATATTGCCTAATTCGATGATATTTTGTTTAAATCAAATAAAGGAAAAGGGGATGATAAACGTCAAAATATTGCTATATTCGATGATTTTTCGTACGAAACAAAATGCAAGAAAACTTGCTTAAAATGCAATATTATGCGAAATTCTGAGATTTGAAGGCCAAATCACATATCGTGATACTACATGAAATAGTATCGAAATATTGGTAAAAATGAATATATTTCCGTAATATCAAACTACATGAAAAACGTGAAAAAAGTCACTATTTAACCATATTTGAGGATTTTAACTTCAAATCATACAGCGAGGTTTCGTATTATTTAGATCCAAGAAAAGACATATGACAATGTTGTTTCCAATACAAATGATAAAAATCAATGTGTTTTCATTAGAATTAACTAAAATGTTCCTGATTTTCCGTTTATATTACCGATGGAAAATGTACACGTAAAACCCCTCTAATTCGGCTGAAACGTCGATATATGTAATAAAAACCGAACTTCTCCCCTTTTCAATATCTTACTCAGTATTTTAACGAGAAACAAATAGATGATTGCAATGAAGAATTTAAGGTTATTATCTAATCAATTATGTGTTTGCATCATTTTTATCGTATATATATGAATTAATACCCATGGACTGAAAATTCACAAAAACGTGGAAAACGGCAAAATATTGACTAATTCGATGATATTTTGTTTAAATCACATGAAGAAAAAGGAGATGATAAACCTCAAAATATTGCTAAATTCGATGATTTTTCGTACGAAACAAAATGCAAGAAAACTTGCTTAAAATGCAATATTATGCGAAATTCTGAGATTTCAAGGCCAAATCACATATCGTGATACTACATGAAATAATATCGAAATATTGGTAAAAATGAATATATTTACGTAATATCAAACTACATGAAAAACGTGAAAAAGTCACTATTTAACCATATTTGAGGATTTTAACTTCAAATCATAGAGCGAGGTTTCGTATTATTTTGATCCAAGAAAAGACATATGACAATGTTGTTCCCAATACAAATGATAAAAATCAATGTGTTTTCATTAGAATTAACTAAATTGTTCCTGATTTTCCGTTTATATTACCGATGGATGATGTACACGAAAATCGCTCTATTCCGGCTGAAACGTCGATATATGCAATAAAAACAGAACTTCTCCCCTTTTCAATATCTTACTCAGTATTTTAACGAGAAACAAATAGTTGATTGAAAATGAAGTATTTAAGGTTATTATCTAATCAATTATGTGTTTGCATCATTTTTATCGTATATATATGAAATAATACCCATGGACTGAAAATTCACAAAAACGTGGAAAACGGCAAAATATTGCCTAATTCGATGATATTTTGTTTAAATCACATGAAGGAAAATGGGATGATAAACGTCAAAATATTGCTATATTCGATGATTTTTCGTACAAAACAAAATGCAAGAAAACTTGCTTAAAATGCAATATTATGCGAAATTCTGAGATTTGAAGGCCAAATCACATATCGTGATACTACATGAAATAGTATCGGAATATTGGTAAAAATGAATATATTTGCGTAATATCAAACTATATGATTAACGTGAAAAAGTCACTATTTTACCATATTTGAGGATTTTACCTTCAAATCATAGAGCGAGGTTTCGTATTATTTAGATCCAAGAAAAGACATATGACAATGTTGTTTCGAATACAAATGATAGAAATCAATGTGTTTTCATTAGAATTAACTAAAATGTTCCTGATTTTCCGTTTATATTACCGATGGAAGATGTACATGAAAACCGCTCTATTCCGGCTGAAACATCGATATATGCAATAAAATCAGTACTTCTCCCCCTTTCAATATCTTACTCAGTATTTTAACGAGAAAGAAATAGTTGATTGAAAAAGAAGTATTTAAAGTTATTATCTAATCAATTATGTGTTTGCATCATTTTTATCGTATATATATGAATTAATACCCATTGACTGAAAATTCACAAAAACGTGGAAAAACTGCAAAATATTGCCAATATCGATGATATTTTGTTTAATTCAAATAAAGGAAAAGGGGATGATAAACGTCAAAATATTGCTAAATTCGATGATTTTTCGTACGAAACAAACTGCAAGAAAACTTGCTTAAAATGCAATATTATGCGAAATTCTGAGATTTGAAGGCCAAATCACATATCGTGATACTACATGAAATAGTATCGAAATATTGGTAAAAATGAATATATTTACGTAATACCAAACAACATGAAAAACGTGAAAAAAGTCACTATTTAACCATATTTGAGGATTTTAACTTCAAATCATAGAGCGAGGTTTCGTATTATTTAGATCCAAGAAAAGACATATGACAATGTTGTTTCCAATACAAATGATAAAAAACAATGTTTTCATTAGAATTAACTATAATGTTCTTGATTTTCCGTTTATATTAACGAGGGAAGATGTACACGTAAAACCGCTCTAATCCGGCTGAAACTTCGATATATGCAATAAAAACCTAACTTCTCCCCTTTTCAATATCTTACTCAGTATTTTAACGAGAAACAAATAGTTGATTGAAAATGAAGTATTTAAGGTTATTATCTAATAAATTATGTGTTTGCATCATTTTTATCGTATATATAATGAATTAATACCCATAGACTGAAAATTCACAAAAACGTGGAAAAACGGCAAAATATTGCCTAATTCGATGATAATTTGTTTAAATCAAATAACGGAAAAGGGGATGATAAACGTCAAAATATTGCTAAATTCGATGATTTTTCGTACGAAACAAAATGCAAGAAAACTTGCTTAAAATGCAATATTATGCGAAAATCTGAGATTTGAAGGCCAAATCACATATCGTGATACTAAATGAAATAGTATCGAAATATTGGTAAAAATGAATATATTTGCGTAATATCAAACTACATGATTAACGTGAAAAAGTCACAATTTTACCATATATGAGGATTTTACCTTCAAACCATAGAGCGAGGTTTCGTATTATTTAGTTCCAAGAAAAGACATATGACAATGTTGTTTCCAGTACGAATGATAAAAAACAATGGGTTTTCATTAGAAATAACTAAAATGTTCTTGATTTTCCGTTTATATTAACGAGGGAAGATGTACACGTAAAACCACTCTAATCCGGCTGAAACGTCGATATAAGCAATAAAAACCGAAGTTCTCCCCTTTTCAATATCTTACTCCGTATTTTAACGAGAAACAAATAGATGATTGCAATGAAGTATTTAAGGTTATTATCTAATCAATTATGTGTTTGCATCATTTTTATCGTATATATATGAATTAATACCCATGGACTGAAAATTCACAAAAACGTGGAAAACGGCAAAATATTGCCTAATTCGATGATATTTTGTTTAAATCACATGAAGGAAAATGGGATGATAAACGTCAAAATATTGCTATATTCGATGATTTTTCGTACGAAACAAAATGCAAGAAAACTTGCTTAAAATGCAATATTATGCGAAATTCTGAGATTTGAAGGCCAAATCACATATCGACATACTACATGAAATAGTATCGGAATATTGGTAAAAATGAATATATTTGCGTAATATCAAACTACATGATTAACGTGAAAAAGTCACTATTTTACCATATATGAGGATTTTACCTTCAAATCATAGAGCGAGGTTTCGTATTATTTAGATCCAAGAAAATACATATGACAATGTTGTTTCCAATACAAATGATAAAAAACAATGTGTTTTCATTAGAATTAACTATAATGTTCTTGATTTTCCGTTTATATTAACGAGGGAAGATGTACACGTAAAACCGCTCTAATCCGGCTGAAACTTCGATATATGCAATAAAAACCGAACTTTTCCCCTTTTCAATATCTTACTCAGTATTTTAACGAGAAACAAATAGATGATTGAAAATGAAGTATTTAAGGTTATTATCTAATCAATTATGTGTTTTCATCCTTTTTATCGTATATATATGAAGTAATACCCATTGACTGAAAATTTACAAAAACGTGGAAAACGGCAAAATATTGCCTAATTCGATGATATTTTGTTTAAATCAAATTAAGGAAAAGGGGATGATAAACGTCAAAATATTGCTATATTCGATGATTTTTCGTACGAAACAAAATGCAAGAAAACTTGCTTAAAATGCAATATTATGCGAAATTCTGAGATTTGAAGGCCAAATCACATATCGTGATACTACATGAAATAGTATCGAAATATTGGTAAAAATGAATATATTTCCGTAATATCAAACTACATGAAAAACGTGAAAAAAGTCACTATTTAACCATATTTGAGGATTTTAACTTCAAATCATACAGCGAGGTTTCGTATTATTTAGATCCAAGAAAAGACATATGACAATGTTGTTTCCAATACAAATGATAAAAATCAATGTGTTTTCATTAGAATTAACTAAAATGTTCCTGATTTTCCGTTTATATTACCGATGGAAAATGTACACGTAAAACCCCTCTAATTCGGCTGAAACGTCGATATATGTAATAAAAACCGAACTTCTCCCCTTTTCAATATCTTACTCAGTATTTTAACGAGAAACAAATAGATGATTGCAATGAAGTATTTAAGGTTATTATCTAATCAATTATGTGTTTGCATCATTTTTATCGTATATATATGAATTAATACCCATGGACTGAAAATTCACAAAAACGTGGAAAACGGCAAAATATTGACTAATTCGATGATATTTTGTTTAAAACACATGAAGAAAAAGGAGATGATAAACGTCAAAATATTGCTAAATTCGATGATTTTTCGTACGAAACAAAATGCAAGAAAACTTGCTTAAAATGCAATATTATGCGAAATTCTGAGATTTCAAGGCCAAATCACATATCGTGATACTACATGAAATAGTATCGGAATATTGGTAAAAATGAATATATTTGCGTAATATCAAACTACATGATTAAACGTGAAAAAGTCACTATTTTAACCATATTTGAGGATTTTAGCCTTCAAATCATAGAGCGAGGTTTCGTATTATTTAGATCCAAGAAAAGACATATGACAATGTTGTTTCGAATACAAATGATAGAAATCAATGTGTTTTCATTAGAATTAACTAAATTGTTCCTGATTTTCCGTTTATATTACCGATGGATGATGTTCACGAAAATCGCTCTATTCCGGCTGAAACGTCGATATATGCAATAAAAACAGAACTTCTCCCCTTTTCAATATCTTACTCAGTATTTTAACGAGAAACAAATAGTTGATTGAAAATGAAGTATTTAAGGTTATTATCTAATCAATTATGTGTTTGCATCATTTTTATCGTATATATATGAAATAATACCCATGGACTGAAAATTCACAAAAACGTGGAAAACGGCAAAATATTGCCTAATTCGATGATATTTTGTTTAAATCACATGAAGGAAAATGGGATGATAAACGTCAAAATATTGCTATATTCGATGATTTTTCGTACAAAACAAAATGCAAGAAAACTTGCTTAAAATGCAATATTATGCGAAATTCTGAGATTTGAAGGCCAAATCACATATCGTGATACTACATGAAATAGTATCGGAATATTGGTAAAAATGAATATATTTGCGTAATATCAAACTACATGATTAACGTGAAAAAGTCACTATTTTACCATATTTGAGGATTTTACCTTCAAATCATAGAGCGAGGTTTCGTATTATTTAGATCCAAGAAAAGACATATGACAATGTTGTTTCGAATACAAATGATAGAAATCAATGTGTTTTCATTAGAATTAACTAAAATGTTCCTGATTTTCCGTTTATATTACCGATGGAAGATGTACATGAAAACCGCTCTATTCCGGCTGAAACATCGATATATGCAATAAAATCAGTACTTCTCCCCTTTTCAATATCTTACTCAGTATTTTAACGAGAAAGAAATAGTTGATTGAAAAAGAAGTATTTAAAGTTATTATCTAATCAATTATGTGTTTGCATCATTTTTATCGTATATATATGAATTAATACCCATTGACTGAAAATTCACAAAAACGTGGAAAAACTGCAAAATATTGCCAATATCGATGATATTTTGTTTAATTCAAATAAAGGAAAAGGGGATGATAAACGTCAAAATATTGCTAAATTCGATGATTTTTCGTACGAAACAAACTGCAAGAAAACTTGCTTAAAATGCAATATTATGCGAAATTCTGAGATTTGAAAGCCAAATCACATATCGTGATACTACATGAAATAGTATCGAAATATTGGTAAAAATGAATATATTTACGTAATACCAAACAACATGAAAAACGTGAAAAAAGTCACTATTTAACCATATTTGAGGATTTTAACTTCAAATCATAGAGCGAGGTTTCGTATTATTTAGATCCAAGAAAAGACATATGACAATGTTGTTTCCAATACAAATGATAAAAAACAATGTGTTTTCATTAGAATTAACTATAATGTTCTTGATTTTCCGTTTATATTAACGAGGGAAGATGTACACGTAAAACCGCTCTAATCCGGCTGAAACTTCGATATATGCAATAAAAACCTAACTTCTCCCCTTTTCAATATCTTACTCAGTATTTTAACGAGAAACAAATAGTTGATTGAAAATGAAGTATTTAAGGTTATTATCTAATAAATTATGTGTTTGCATCATTTTTATCGTATATATAATGAATTAATACCCATAGACTGAAAATTCACAAAAACGTGGAAAAACGGAAAAATATTGCCTAATTCGATGATAATTTGTTTAAATCAAATAACGGAAAAGGGGATGATAAACGTCAAAATATTGCTAAATTCGATGATTTTTCGTACGAAACAAAATGCAAGAAAACTTGCTTAAAATGCAATATTTTGCGAAAATCTGAGATTTGAAGGCCAAATCACATATTGTGATACTACATGAAATAGTATCGAAATATTGGTAAAAATGAATATATTTGCGTAATATCAAACTACATGATTAACGTGAAAAAGTCACAATTTTACCATATATGAGGATTTTACCTTCAAACCATAGAGCGAGGTTTCGTATTATTTAGTTCCAAGAAAAGACATATGACAATAATGTTTCCAGTACGAATGATAAAAAACAATGGGTTTTCTTTAGAAATAACTAAAATGTTCTTGATTTTCCGTTTATATTAACGAGGGAAGATGTACACGTAAAACCACTCTAATCCGGCTGAAACGTCGATATAAGCAATAAAAACCGAAGTTCTCCCCTTTTCAATATCTTACTCCGTATTTTAACGAGAAACAAATAGATGATTGCAATGAAGTATTTAAGGTTATTATCTAATCAATTATGTGTTTGCATCATTTTTATCGTATATATATGAATTAATACCCATGGACTGAAAATTCACAAAAACGTGGAAAACGGCAAAATATTGCCTAATTCGATGATATTTTGTTTAAATCACATGAAGGAAAATGGGATGATAAACGTCAAAATATTGCTATATTCGATGATTTTTCGTACGAAACAAAATGCAAGAAAACTTGCTTAAAATGCAATATTATGCGAAATTCTGAGATTTGAAGGCCAAATCACATATCGACATACTACATGAAATAGTATCGGAATATTGGTAAAAATGAATATATTTGCGTAATATCAAACTACATGATTAACGTGAAAAAGTCACTATTTTACCATATATGAGGATTTTACCTTCAAATCATAGAGCGAGGTTTCGTATTATTTAGATCCAAGAAAAGACATGACAATGTTGTTTCCAATACAAATGATAAAAATCAATGTGTTTTCATTAGAATTAGCTAAAATGCTCCTGATTTTCCGTTTATATTACCGATGGAAGATGTACACGAAAATCGCTCTATTCCAGCTGAAACGTCGATATATGCAATAAAAACAGAACTTATCTTACTCAGTATTTTAACGACAAACAAATAGATGATTGAAAATGAAGTATTTAAGGTTATTATCTAATCAATTATGTGTTTGCATCATTTTTATCGTATATATAATGAATTAATACCCATAGACTGAAAATTCACGAAAACGTGGAAAAACGGCAAAATATTGCCTAATTCGATGATATTTTGTTTAAATCAAAAAAAGGAAAAGGGGATGATAAACGTCAAAATATTGCTAAATTCAATGATTTTTCGTACGAAACAAAATGCAAGAAAACTTGCTTAAAATGCAATATTATGCGAAATTCTGAGATTTGAAGGCCAAATCACACATCGTGATAATACATGAAATTGTATCGGAATATTGGTAAAAATGAATATATTTGCCTAATATCAAACTACATGATTAACGTGAAAAAGTCACTATTTTACACATATTTGAGGATTTTTCCTTCAAATCATAGAGCGAGGTTTCGTATTATTTAGATCCAAGAATAGACATATGACAATGTTGTTTCCAATACAAATGATAGAAATCAATGTGTTTTCATTAGAATTAACTAAAATGTTCCTGATTTTCCGTTTATATTACCGATGGAAGATGTACACGAAAACCGCTCTATTCCGGCTGAAACGTCGATATATGCAATAAAATCAGAACTTCTCCCCCGTTCAATATCTTACTCAGTATTTTAACGAGAAAGAAATAGTTGATTGAAAATGAAGTATTTAAGGTTATTATCTAATCAATTATGTGTTTGCATCATTTTTATCGTATATATAATGAATTAATACCCATAGGCTGAAAATTCACAAAAACGAGGAAAAACGGCAAAATATTGCCTAATTCGATGATATTTTGTTTAAATCAAATAAAGGAAAAGGGGATGATAAACGTCAAAATATTGGTAAATTCGATGATTTTTCGTACGAAACAAAATGCAAGAAAACTTGCTTAAAATGCAATATTATGCGAAATTCTGAGATTTGAAGGCCAAATCACATATCGTGATACTACATAAAATAGTATCGAAATATTGGTAAAAATGAATATGTTTGCGTAATATCAAATTACATGTTCAACGTGAAAAAGTCAATATTTTACCATATTTGAGGATTTTACCTTCAAATCATAGAGCGAGCTTTCGTATTATTTTTTCCAAGAAAAGACATATGACAATGTTGTTTCCAGTTCAAATGATAAAAACAATGTATTTTGATTAGAAATAACTAAAATGTTCTTGATTTTCCGTTTATATTAACGAGAGAAGATGTACACGTAAAACCTCTCTAATCCGGCTGAAACGTCGATATATGCAATAAAAACCGAAGTTCTCCCCTTTTCAATACCTTACTCAGTATTTTAACGACAAACAAATAGATGATTGAAAATGAAGTATTTAAGGTTATTATCTAATCAATTATGTGTTTGCATCATTTTTATCGTATATATATGAATTAATACCCATGGACTGAAAATTCACAAAAACGTGGAAACGGCAAAATATTGCATAATTCGATGATATTTTGTTTAAATCACATGAAGAAAAAGGGGATGATAAACGTCAAAATATTGCTAAATTCGATGATTTTTCGTACGAAAGAAAATGCAAGAAAACTTGCTTAAAATGCAATATTATGCGAAATTCTGATATATGAAGGCCAAATCACATATCGTGATACTACATGAAATAGTATCGAAATATTGGTAAAAATGAATATATTTGCGTAATATCAAACTACATGATTAACGTGAAAAAGTCACTATTTTACCATATTTGAGGATTTTACCTTCAAATCAAAGAGCGAGGTTTCGTATTATTTAGTTCCAAGAAAAGACATATGACAATGTTGTTTCCAGTACGAATGATAAAAAACAATGTGTTTTCATTAGAAATAACTAAAATGTTCTTGATTTTCCGTTTATATTAACGAGGGAAGATGTACACGTAAAACCACTCTAATCCGGCTGAAACGTCGATATATGCAATAAAAACCGATGTTCTCCCCTTTTCAATATCTTACTCAGTATTTTAACGACAAACAAACAGATGATTGAAAATGAAGTATTTAAGGTTATTATCTAATCAATTATGTGTTTGCATCATTTTTATCGTATATATATGAATTAATACCCATGGACTGAAAATTCACAAAAACGTGGAAAACGGCAAAATATTGCATAATTCGATGATATTTTGTTTAAATCACATGAAGAAAAAGGGGATGATAAACGTCAAAATATTGCTAAATTCGATGATTTTTCGTACGAAACAAAATGCAAGAAAACTGGCTTAAAATGCAATATTATGCGAAATTCTGAGATTTCAAGGCCAAATCACATATCGTGATACTACATGAAATAGTATCGAAATATTGGTAAAAATGAATATATTTGCGTAATATCAAACTACATGATTAACGTGAAAGAGTCACTATTTTACCATATTTGAGGATTTTACCTTCAAATCATAGAGCGAGGTTTCGTATTATTTAGTTCAAGAAAAGACATATGACAATGTGGTTTCCAATACAAATGATAAAAATCAATGTGTTTTCATTAGAATTAACTAAAATGTTCCTAATTTTCCGTTTATAATACCGATGGAAGATGTACACGTAAAACCGCTCTACTCCGGCTGAAACGTCGATATATGCAATAAAAACCGAACTTCTCCCCTTTTCAATATCTTACTCAGTATTTTAACGAGAAGCAAATAGATGATTGAAAACGAAGTATTTAAGGTTATTGTATAATCAATTATGTGTTTGCATCATTTTTATCGTATATATATGAATTAATACCCAAGGACTGAAAATTCACAAAAACGTGGAAAACGGCAAAATATTGCCTAATTCGATGATATTTTTTTTAAATCAAATAAAGGAAAAGGGGATGATAAACGTCAAAATATTGATTTTTCGATGATTTTTCGTACGAAACAAAATGCAAGAAACCTTGCTTAAAATACAATATTATGCGAAATTCTGAGATTTGAAGGCCAAATCACATATCGTGATACTACATGAAATAGTATCGAAATATTGGTAAAAATGAATATATTTGCGTAATATCAAACTACATGATTAACGTGAAAAAGTCACTATTTTACCATATTTGAGGATTTTACCTTCAAATCATAGAGCGAGGTTTCGTATTATTTAGTTCCAAGAAAAGACATATGACAATGTTGTTTCCAATACAAATAATAAAAAACAATTTGTTTTCATTAGAAATAACTAAAATGTTCTTGACTTCCGGTTTATATTAACGAGGGAAGATGTACACATAAAACTGCTCTAATCCGGCTGAAACGTCGATATATGCAATAAAAACCGAACTTATCCCCTTTTCAATATCTTACTCAGTATTTTAACGAGA
Organism: Procambarus clarkii; assembly: GCF_040958095.1. Classification (NCBI taxonomy): domain Eukaryota; kingdom Metazoa; phylum Arthropoda; class Malacostraca; order Decapoda; family Cambaridae; genus Procambarus; species Procambarus clarkii. The sequence continues at coordinate 720,632 of NC_091230.1, read as the reverse complement.
AACAAATAGATGATTGAAAATGAAGTATTTAAGGTTATTATCTAATCAATTATGTGTTTGCATCATTTTTATCGTATATATATATGAATTAATACCCATGGACTGAAAATTCACAAAAACGTGGAAAACGGCAAAATATTGCCTAATTCGGTGATATTTTGTTTAAGTCACATGAAGGAAAAGGGGATTATAAATGTAAAAATATTGCTAAATTCGATGATTTTTCGTACGAAACAAAATGCAAGAAAACTTGCTTAAAATGCAATATTATGCGAAATTCTGAGATTTCAAGGCCAAATCACATATCGTGATATTACATGAAATAGTATCGAAATATTGGTAAAAATGAATATATTTACGTAATATCAAACGTCATGAAAAACATGAAAAAGTCACTAGTTAACCATATTTGAGGATTTTAACTTCAAATCATAGAGCGAGGTTTCGTATTATTTAGATCCAAGAAAAGACATATGACAATGTTGTTTCCTATACAAATGATAAAAATCAATGTGTTTTCATTAGAATTAACTAAAATGTTCCTGATTTTACGAATGTATTACCGATGGAAGATGTACACGAAAATCGCTCAATTCCGGCTGAAACGTCGATATATGCAATAAAAACAGAACTTCTCCCCTTTTCAATATCTTTCTCAGTATTTTAACCAGAAACAAATAGATGATTGCAATGAAGTATTTAAGGTTATTATCTAATCAATTATGTGTTTGCATCATTTTTATCGTATATATATGAATTAATACCCATGGACTGAAAATTCACATAAACGTGGAAAACGGCAAAATATTGCCTAATTCGATGATATTTTGTTTAAATCACATGAAGGAAAATGGGATGATAAACGTCAAAATATTGCTATATTCGATGACTTTTCGTACGAAACAAAATGCAAGAAAACTTGCTTAAAATGCAATATTATGCGAAATTCTGAGATTTGAAGGCCAAATCACATATCGTGATACTACATGAAATAGTATCGGAATATTGGTAAAAATGAATATATTTGCGTAATATCAAACTACATGATTAACGTGAAAAAGTCACTATTTTACCATATTTGAGGATTTTACCTTCAAATCATATAGCGAGGTTTCGTATTATTTAGATCCAAGAAAAGACATATGACAATGTTGTTTCCAATACAAATGATAAAAATCAATGTGTTTTCATTAGAATTAACTAAAATGTTCCTGATTTTCCGTATATATTACTGATGGAAGATGTACACGAAAATCGCTCTATTCCGGCTGAAACGTCGATATACGCAATAAAAACAGAACTTCTCCCCTTTTCAAAATCTTACTCAGTATTTTAACGAGAAACAAATAGTTGATTGAAAATGAAGTATTTAAGGTTATTATCTAATCAATTATGTGTTTGCATCATTTTTATCGTATATATAATGAATTAATACCCATAGACTGAAAATTCACAAAAACGTGGAAAACATAAAAATATTGCATAATTCGATGATATTTTGTTTAAATCACATGAAGAAAAAGGGGATGATAAACGTCAAAATATTGCTAAATTCGATGATTTCTCGTGCGAAACAAAATGCAAGAAAACTGGCTTAAAATGCAATATTATGCGAAATTCTGAGATTTGAAGGCCAAATCACATATCGTGATACTACATGAAATAATATCGAAATATTGGTAAAAATGAATATATTTACGTAATATCAAACTACATGAAAAACGTGAAAAAAGTCACTATTTAACCATATTAGAGGATTTTAACTTCAAATCATAGAGCGAGGTTTCGTATTATTTTGATCCAAGAAAAGACATATGACAATGTTGTTTCCAATACAAATGATAAAAATCAATGTGTTTTCATTAGAATTAACTAAAATGTTCCTGATTTTCCGTTTATATTACCGATGGAAGATGTACACGAAAATCGCTCTATTCCGGCTGAAACGTCGATATATGCAATAAAAACAGAACTTCTCCCCTTTTCAATATCTTACTCAGTATTTTAACGAGAAACAAATAGTTGATTGAAAATGAAGTATTTAAGGTTATTATCTAATCAATTATGTGTTTGCATCATTTTTATCGTGTATATAATGAATTAATACCCATAGACTGAAAATTCACAAAAACGTGGAAAAACGGCAAAATATTGCCTAATTCGATGATATTTTGTTTAAGTCAAATAAAGGAAAAGGGGATGATAAACGTCAAAATATTGCTAAATTCGATGATTTTTCGTACGAAACAAAATGCAAGAAAACTTGCTTAAAATGCAATATTATGCGAAATTCTGAGATATGAAGGCCAAATCACATATCGTGATACTACATGAAATAGTATCGGAATATTGGTAAAAATGAATGTATTTCCGTAATATCAAACTACATGATTAACGTGAATCACGTAAAACCGCTCTAATCCGGCTGAAACGTCGATATATGCAATAAAAACCGAACTTCTCCCCTTTTCAATATCTTTCTCAGTATTTTAACCAGAAACAAATAGATGATTGCAATGAAGTATTTAAGGTTATTATCTAATCAATTATGTGTTTGCATCATTTTTATTGTATATATATGAATTAATACCCATGGACTGAAAATTCACATAAACGTGGAAAACGGCAAAATATTGCCTAATTCGATGATATTTTGTTTAAATCAAATAAAGGAAAAGGGGATGATGAACGTCAAAATATTGGTAAATTCGATGATTTTTCATACGAAACAAAATGCAAGAAAACTTGCTTAAAATGCAATATTATGCGAAATTCTGAGATTTGAAGGCCAAATCACATATCGTGATACTACATGAAATAGTATCGGAATATTGGTAAAAATGAATATATATGCGTAATATCAAACTACATGATTAACATGAAAAAGTCACTATTTAACCATATTTGAGGATTTTACCTTCAAATCATAGAGCGAGGTTTCGTATTATTTAGATCTAAGAAAAGACATATGACAATGTTGTTTCCAATACAAATGATAAAAATCAATGTGTTTTCATTAGAATTAACTAAAATGTTCCTGATTTTCCGTTTATATTACCGATGGAAGATGTACACGTAAAACCGATCTAATCCGGCTGAAACGTCGATATATGCAATAAAAACCGAACTTCTCCCCTTTTCAATATCTTACTCAGTATTTTAACGAGAATCAAAGAGATGATTGCAATGAAGTATTTAAGGTTATTATCTAATCAATTATGTGTTTGCATCATTTTTATCGCATATATATGAATTAATACCCATGGACTGAAAATTCACATAAACGTGGAAAACGGCAAAATATTGCCTAATTCGATGATATTTTGTTTAAATCAAATAAAGGAAAAGGGGATGATAAACGTTAAAATATTGGTAAATTGGATGATTTTTGGTACGAAACAAAATGCAAGAAAACTTGCTTAAAATGCAATATTATGCGAAATTCTGAGATTTCAAGGCCAAATCACATATCGTGATACTACATGAAATAGTATCGAAATATTGGTAAAAATGAATATATTTACGTAATATCAAACTACATGAAAAACGTGAAAAAAGTCACTATTTAACTATATTTGAGGATTTTAACTTCAAATCATAGAGCGAGGTTTCGTATTATTTAGATCCAAGAAAAGACATATGACAATGTTGTTTCCAATACAAATGATAAAAATCAATGTGTTTTCATTAGAATTAACTAAAATGTTCCTGATTTTACGTTTATATTACAGATGGAAGATGTACACGAAAATCGCTCAATTCCGGCTGAAACGTCGATATATGCAATAAAAACAGAACTTCTCCCCTTTTCAACATCTTACTCAGTATTTTAACGAGAAACAAATAGTTGATTAAAAATGAAGTATTTAAGGTTATTATCTAATCATTTATGTGTTTGCATCATTTCTATCGTGTATATAATGAATTAATACCCATAGACTGAAAATTCACAAAAACGTGGAAAAACGGCAAAATATTGCCTAATTCGATGATATTTTGTTTAAATCAAATAAAGGAAAAGGGGATGATAAACGTCAAAATATTGCTAAATTCGATGATTTTTCGTACGAAACAAAATGCAAGAAAACTTGCTTAAAATGCAATATTATGCGAAATTCTGAGATTTGAAGGCCAAATCACATATCGTGATACTACATGAAATAGTATCGGAATATTGGTAAAAATGAATATATATGCGTAATATCAAACTACATGATTAACATGAAAAAGTCACTATTTAACCATATTTGAGGATTTTACCTTCAAATCATAGAGCGAGGTTTCGTATTATTTAGATCTAAGAAAAGACATATGACAATGTTGTTTCCAATACAAATGATAAAAATCAATGTGTTTTCATTATAATTAACTAAAATGTTCCTGATTTTCCGTTTATATTACCGATGGAAGATGTACACGTAAAACCGCTCTAATCCGGCTGAAACGTCGATATATGCAATAAAAACCGAACTTCTCCCCTTTTCAATATCTTACTCAGTATTTTAACGAGAAACAAAGAGATGATTGCAATGAAGTATTTAAGGTTATTATCTAATCAATTATGTGTTTGCATCATTTTTATCGCATATATATGAATTAATACCCATGGACTGAAAATTCACATAAACGTGGAAAACGGCAAAATATTGCCTAATTCGATGATATTTTTTTTAAATCAAATAAAGGAAAAGGGGATGATAAACGTCAAAATATTGATTTTTCGATGATTTTTCGTACGAAACAAAATGCAAGAAAACTTGCTTAAAATGCAATATTATGCGAAATTCTGAGATTTCAAGGCCAAATCACATATCGTGATACTACATGAAATAGTATCGAAATATTGGTAAAAATGAATATATTTACGTAATATCAAACTACATGAAAAACGTGAAAAAAGTCACTATTTAACTATATTTGAGGATTTTAACTTCAAATCATAGAGCGAGGTTTCGTATTATTTAGATCCATGAAAAGACATATGACAATGTTGCTTCCAATACAAATGATAAAAATCAATGTGTTTTCATTAGAATTAACTAAAATGTTCCTGATTTTCCGTTTATATTACCGATGGAAGATGTACACGTAAAACCGCTCTAATCCGGCTGAAACGTCGATATATGCAATAAAAACCGAACTTTTCCCCTTTTCGATATCTTACTCAGTATTTTAACGAGAAACAAATAGATGATTGCAATGAAGTATTGAAGGTTATTATATAATCAATTATGTGTTTGCATCATTTTTATCGTATATATATGAATTAATACCCATGGACTGAAAATTCACATAAACGATGAAAACGGCAAAATATTGCCTAATTCGATGATATTTTGTTTAAATCACATGAAGGAAAATGGGATGATAAACGTCAAAATATTGCTATATGCGATGACTTTTCGTACGAAACAAAATGCAAGAAAACTTGCTTAAAAGGTTATTATATATTTATACCAATATTTCGATACTATTTCATGTAGTATCACGATATGTGATTTGGCCTTCAAATCTCAGAATTTCGCATAATATTTTATTTTAAGCAAGTTTTCTTGCATTTTGTTTCGTACGAAAAATCATCGAATATAGCAATATTTTGACGTTTATCATCCCATTTTCCTTCATGTGATTTAAACAAAATATCATCGAATTAGGCAATATTTTGCCGTTTTCCACGTTTATGTGAATTTTCAGTCCATAGGTATTAATTCATATATATACGATAAAAATGATGCAAACACATAATTGATTAGATAATAACCTTAAATACTTCATTGCAATCATCTATTTGTTTCTCGTTAAAATACTGAGTAAGATATTGAAAAGGGGAGAAGTTCGGTTTTTATTGCATATATCGACGTTTCAGCCGGATTAGAGCGGTTTTACGTGTACATCTTCCATCGGTAATATAAACGGAAAATCAGGAACATTTTAGTTAATTCTAATGAAAACACATTGATTTTTATCATTTGTATTGGAAACAACATTGTCATATGTCTTTTCTTGGATCTAAATAATACGAAACCTCGCTCCATGATTTGGAGGTAAAATCCTCAAATATGGTTAAATAGTGACTTTTTTCACGTTTTTCATGTAGTTTGATATTACGTAAATATATTCATTTTTACCAATATTTCGATACTATTTCATGTAGTATCACGATATGTGATTTGGCCTTCAAATCTCAGAATTTCGCATAATATTGCATTTTAAGCAAGTTTTGTTGCATTTTGTTTCGTACGAAAAATCATCGAATTTAGCAATATTTTGACGTTTATCATCCCCTTTTCCTTTATTTGAATTAAACAAAATATCATCGAATTAGGCAATATTTTGGCGTTTTTCCACGTATTTGTAAATTTTCAGTCTATGGGTATTAATTCATTATATATACGATAAAAATGATGCAAACACATAATTGATTAGATAATAACCTTAAATACTTCATTTTCAATCAACTATTTGTTTCTCGTTAAAATACTGAGTAAGATATTGAAAAGGGGAGAAGTTCTGTTTTTATTGCATATATCGACGTTTCAGCCGGATTAGAGCGGTTTTACGTGTACATCTTTCATCGGTAATATAAATGGAAAATCAGGAACATTTTAGTTAATTCTAATGAAAACACATTCATTTTTATCATTTGTATTGGAAACAACATTGTCATATGTCTTTTCTTGGAACTAAATAATACGAAACCTCGCTCTTTGATTTGAAGGTAAAATCCTCAAATATGGTAAAATAGTGACTTTTTCACGTTAATTATGTAGTTTGATATTACGCAAATACGCATTTTTACCAATACTTCTGATACTATTTCATGTAGTATCACGATATGTGATTTGGCCTTCAAATCTCAGAATTTCGCATAATATTGCATTTTAAGCAAGTTTTCTTGCATTTTGTTTCGTACGAAAAATCATCGAATTTACCAATATTTTGACGTTTATCATCCCCTTTTCCTTCATGTGATTTATATAAAATATCATCGAATTAGGCAATATTTTGCCGTTTTTCACGTTTTTGTGAATTTTCAGTCCATGGGTAATAATTCATATATATACGATAAAAATGATGCAAACACATAATTGATTAGATAATAACCTTAAATACTTCATTGCAATCATCTATTTGTTTCTCGTTAAAATACTGAGTAAGATATTGAAAAGGGGAGAAGTTCGGTTTGTATTGCATATATCGACGTTTCAGCCGGAATAGAGCGGTTTTACGTGTACATCTTCCATCGGTAATATAAACGGAAAATCAAGAACATTATAGTTAATTCTAATGAAAACACATTGTTTTTTATCATTTGTAATGGAAACAACATTGTCATATGTCTTTTCCTGGAACTAAATAATACGAAACCTCGCTCTATGATTTGAAGGTAAAATCCTCAAATATGGTAAAATAGTGACTTTTTCACGTTAATCATGTAGTTTGATATTACGCAAATATATTCATTTTTACCAATATTTAGATACTATTTCATGTAGTATCACGATATGTGATTTGGCCTTCAAATCTCAGAATTTCGCATAATATTGCATTTTAAGCAAGTTTTCTTGCATTTTGTTTCGTACGAAAAATCATCGAATTTAGCAATATTTTGACGTTTATCATCCCCTTTTCCTTTATTTGATTTAAACAAAATATCATCGAATTTGGCAATATTTTGCTGTTTTTCCACGTTTATGTGAATTGTAAGTCTATGGGTTCATTATATATACGATAAAAATGATGCAAACACATAATTGATTAAATAATAACCTTAAATACTTCATTTTCAATCAACTAATTGTTTCTCGTTAAAATACTGAGTAAGATATTGAAAAGGGGAGAAGTTCTGTTTTTATTGCATATATCGACGTTTCAGCCGGAATAGAGCGATTTTCGTGTACATCTTCCATCTGTAATATGTACGGAAAATCAGGAACATTTTGGTTAATTCTAATGAAAACACATTGATTTTTATCATTTGTATTGGAAACAACATTGTCATATGTCTTTTCTTGGATCTAAATACTAAGAAACCTCGCTCTATGATTTGAAGTTAAAATCCTCAAATATGGTTAAATAGTGATTTTTTCACGTTTTTCATGTAGTTTGATATTACGTAAATATGTATTTATTTTTACCAATATTTCGATACTATTTCATGTCGTATCACGATATGTGATTTGGCCTACAAATCTCAGAATTTCGCATAATATTGCATTTTAAGCAAGTTTTCTTGCATTTTGTTTCGTACGAAAAATCATCGAATTTTGCAATATTTTGACGTTTATCATCTCCTTTTCCTTCATGTGATTTAAACAAAATATCATCGAATTAGGCAATATTTTGCCGTTTTCCACGTTTTTGTGAATTTTCAGGCCATGGGTATTACTTCATATATATACGATAAAAATGATGCAAACACATAATTGATTAGATAATAACCTTAAATACTTCATTTTCAATCATCTATTTGTGTCCTGTTAAAATACTAAGTAAGATATTGAAAAGGGGAGAAGTTCGGTTTTTATTGCATATATCGACGTTTCAGCCGGATTAGAGCGGTTTTACGTGTACATCTTCCCTCGTTAATATAAACGGAAAATCAAGAACATTATAGTTAATTCTAATGAAAACACATTGTTTTTTATCATTTGTAATGGAAACAACATTGTCATATGTCTTTTCCTGGAACTAAATAATACGAAACCTCGCTCTATGATTTGAAGGTAAAATCCTCAAATATGGTAAAATAGTGACTTTTTCACGTTAATCATGTAGTTTGATATTACGCAAATATATTCATTTTTACCAATATTTCGATACTATTTCATGTAGTATCACGATATGTGATTTGGCCTTCATATCTCAGAATTTCGCATAATATTGCATTTTAAGCAAGTTTTCTTGCGTTTTGTTTCGTACGAAAAATCATCGAATTTAGCAATATTTTGACGTTTATCATCCCCTTTTCCTTTATTTGATTTAAACAAAATATCATCGAATTAGGCAATATTTTGCCGTTTTTCCACGTTTTTGTGAATTTTCAGTCTAGGGGTATCAATTCATTATATATACGATAAAAATGATACAAACACATAATTGATTAGATAATAACCTTCAATACTTCATTTTCAATCAACTATTTGTTTCTCGTTAAAATACTGAGTAAGATATTGAAAAGGGGAGAAGTTCTGTTTTTATTGCATATATCGACGTTTCAGCCTGAATAGAGCGGTTTTATGTGTACATCTTCCATCGGTAATATAAACGGAAAATCGGGAACATTTTAGTTAATTCTAATGAAAACACATTGATTTTTATCATTTGTATTGGAAACAACATTGTCATATGTCTTTTCTTGGATCTAAATAATACGAAACCTCGCTCTATGATTTGAAGTTAAAATCCTCAAATATGGTTATGAAGTGACTTTTTTCACGTTTTTCATGTAGTTTGATATTACGTAAATATATTCATTTTTACCAATATTTCGATACTATTTCATGTAGTATCACGATATGTGATTTGGCCTTCAAATCTCAGAATTTCGCATAATATTGCATTTTAAGCAAGTTTTCTTGCATTTGGCTTCGTACGAAAAATCATCGAATTTAGCAATATTTTAACGTTTATCATCTCCTTTTCCTTCATGTGATTTAAACAAAATATCATCGAATTAGGCAATATTTTCCGTTTTCCACGTTTTTGTGAATTTTCCGTCCATGGGTATTAATTCATATATATATACGATAAAAATGATGCAAACACATAATTGATTAGATAATAACCTTAAATACTTCATTTTCAATCATCTATTTGTTTCTCGTTAAAATACTGAGTAAGATATTGAAAAGGGGAGAAGTTCGGTTTTTATTGCATATATCGACGTTTCAGCCGGATTAGAGCGGTTTTACGTGTACATCTTCCCTCGTTAATATAAACGGAAAATCAAGAACATTATGGTTAATTCTAATGAAAACACATTGTTTTTTATCATTTGTAATGGAAACAACATTGTCATATGTCTTTTCCTGGAACTAAATAATACGAAACCTCGCTCTATGATTTGAAGGTAAAATCCTCAAATATGGTAAAATAGTGACTTTTTCACGTTAATCATGTAGTTTGATATTACGCAAATATATTAATTTTTACCAATATTTCGATACTATTTCATGTTGTATCACGATATGTGATTTGGCCTTCATATCTCAGAATTTCGCATAATATTGCATTTTAAGCAAGTTTTCTTGCGTTTTGTTTCGTACGAAAAATCATCGAATTTAGCAATATTTTGACGTTTATCATCCCCTTTTCCTTTATTTGATTTAAACAAAATATCATCGAATTAGGCAATATTTTGCCGTTTTTCCACGTTTTTGTGAATTTTCAGTCTAGGGGTATCAATTCATTATATATACGATAAAAATGATACAAACACATAATTGATTAGATAATAACCTTCAATACTTCATTTTCAATCAACTATTTGTTTCTCGTTAAAATACTGAGTAAGATATTGAAAAGGGGAGAAGTTCTGTTTTTATTGCATATATCGACGTTTCAGCCTGAATAGAGCGGTTTTATGTGTACATCTTCCATCGGTAATATAAACGGAAAATCGGGAACATTTTAGTTAATTCTAATGAAAACACATTGATTTTTATCATTTGTATTGGAAACAACATTGTCATATGTCTTTTCTTGGATCTAAATAATACGAAACCTCGCTCTATGATTTGAAGTTAAAATCCTCAAATATGGTTATGTAGTGACTTTTTTCACGTTTTTCATGTAGTTTGATATTACGTAAATATATTCATTTTTACCAATATTTCGATACTATTTCATGTAGTATCACGATATGTGATTTGGCCTTCAAATCTCAGAATTTCGCATAATATTGCATTTTAAGCAAGTTTTCTTGCATTTGGCTTCGTACGAAAAATCATCGAATTTAGCAATATTTTAACGTTTATCATCTCCTTTTCCTTCATGTGATTTAAACAAAATATCATCGAATTAGGCAATATTTTCCGTTTTCCACGTTTTTGTGAATTTTCCGTCCATGGGTATTAATTCATATATATATACGATAAAAATGATGCAAACACATAATTGATTAGATAATAACCTTAAATACTTCATTTTCAATCATCTATTTGTTTCTCGTTAAAATACTGAGTAAGATATTGAAAAGGGGAGAAGTTCGGTTTTTATTGCATATATCGACGTTTCAGCCGGATTAGAGCGGTTTTACGTGTACATCTTCCATCGTTAATATAAACGGAAAATCAAGAACATTATAGTTAATTCTAATGAAAACACATTGTTTTTTATCATTTGTATTGGAAACAACATTGTCATATGTCTTTTCTTGGATCTAAATAATACGAAACCTCGCTCTATGATTTGAAGTTAAAATCCTCATATATGGTTATATAGTGACTTTTTTCACGTTTTTCATGTAGTTTGATATTACGTAAATATATTCATTTTTACCAATATTTCGATACTATTTCATGTAGTATCACGATATGTGATTTGGCCTTCAAATCTCAGAATTTCGCATAATATTGCATTTTAAGCAAGTTTTCTTGCATTTTGCTTCGTACGAAAAATCATCGAATTTAGCAATATTTTAACGTTTATCATCTCCTTTTCCTTCATGTGATTTAAACAAAATATCATCGAATTAGGCAATATTTTCCGTTTTCCACGTTTTTGTGAATTTTCCGTCCATGGGTATTAATTCATATATATATACGAAAAAAATGATGCAAACACATAATTGATTAGAAAATAACCTTAAATACTTCATTTTCAATCATCTATTTGTTTCTCGTTAAAATACTGAGTAAGATATTGAAAAGGGGAGAAGTTCGGTTTTTATTGCATATATCGACGTTTCAGCCGGATTAGAGCGGTTTTACGTGTACATCTTCCATCGTTAATATAAACGGAAAATCAAGAACATTATAGTTAATTTTAATGAAAACACATTGTTTTTTATCATTTGTATTGGAAACAACATTGTCATATGTCTTTTCTTGGAACTAAATAATACGAAACCTCGCTCTATGATTTGAAGTTAAAATCCTCAAATATGGTTATATAGTGACTTTTTTCACGTTTTTCATGTAGTTTGATATTACGTAAATATATTCATTTTTACCAATATTTCGATACTATTTCATGTGGTATCACGATATGTGATTTGGCCTTCAAATCTCAGAATTTCGCATAATATTGCATTTTAAGCAAGTTTTCTTGCATTTTGCTTCGTACGAAAAATCATCGAATTTAGCAATATTTTAACGTTTATCATCTCCTTTTCCTTCATGTGATTTAAACAAAATATCATCGAATTAGGCAATATTTTCCGTTTTCCACGTTTTTGTGAATTTTCCGTCCATGGGTATTAATTCATATATATATACGATAAAAATGATGCAAACACATAATTGATTAGATAATAACCTTAAATACTTCATTTTCAATCATCTATTTGTTTCTCGTTAAAATACTGAGTAAGATATCGAAAAGGGGAGAAGTTCGGTTTTTATTGCATATATCGACGTTTCAGCCGGATTAGAGCGGTTTTACGTGTACATCTTCCATCGTTAATATAAACGGAAAATCAAGGAACATTATAGTTAATTCTAATGAAAACACATTGTTTTTTATCATTTGTATTGGAAACAACATTGTCATATGTCTTTTCTTGGATCTAAATAATACGAAACCTCGCTCTATGATTTGAAGTTAAAATCCTCAAATATGGTTATATAGTGACTTTTTTCACGTTTTTCATGTAGTTTGATATTACGTAAATATATTCATTTTTACCAATATTTCGATACTATTTCATGTAGTATCACGATATGTGATTTGGCCTTCAAATCTCAGAATTTCGCATAATATTGCATTTTAAGCAAGTTTTCTTGCATTTTGTTTCGTACGAAAAATCATCGAATATAGCAATATTTTGACATTTATCATCTCCTTTTCCTTCATGTGATTTAAACAAAATATCATCGAATTAGGCAATATTTTGCCGTTTTCCACGTTTTTGTGAATTTTCAGTCCATGGGTATTAATTCATATATATATACGATAAAAATGATGCAAACACATAATTGATTAGATAATAACCTTAAATACTTCATTTTCAATCATCTATTTGTTTCTCGTTAAAATACTGAGTAAGATATTGAAAAGGGGAGAAGTTCGGTTTTTATTGCATATATCGACGTTTCAGCCGGATTAGAGCGGTTTTACGTGTACATCTTCCATCGTTAATATAAACGGAAAATCAAGAACATTATATTTAATTCTAATGAAAACACATTGTTTTTTATCATTTGTAATTGGAAACAACATTGTCATATGTCTTTTCTTGGAACTCAATAATACGAAACCTCGCTCTATGATCTGAAGTTAAAATCCTCAAATATGGTTAATATAGTGACTTTTTTCACGTTTATCATGTAGTTTGATATTACGTAAATATATTCATTTTTACCAATATTTCGATACTATTTCATGTAGTATCACGATATGTGATTTGGCCTTCATAATCTCAGAATTTCGCATAATATTGCATTTTAAGCAAGTTTTCTTGCATTTTGCTTCGTACGAAAAATCATCGAATTTAGCAATATTTTAACGTTTATCATCTCCTTTTCCTTCATGTGATTTAAACAAAATATCATCGAATTAGGCAATATTTTGCCGTTTTCCACGTTTTTGTGAATTTTCAGTCCATGGGTATTAATTCATATATATATACGATAAAAATGATGCAAACACATAATTGATTAGATAATAACCTTAAATACTTCATTTTCAATCATCTATTTGTTTCTCGTTAAAATTGAAGTAAGATATTGAAAAGGGGAGAAGTTCTGTTTTTATTGCATATATCGACGTTTCAGCCGGATTAGAGCGGTTTTACGTGTACATCTTCCATCGTTAATATAAACGGAAAATCAAGGAACATTTACAGTTAATTCTAATGAAAACACATTGATTTTTATCATTTGTATTGGAAACAACATTGTCATATGTCTTTTCTTGGAACTAAATAATACGAAACCTCGCTCTATGATTTGAAGTTAAAATCCTCAAATATGGTTATATAGTGACTTTTTTCACGTTTTTCATGTAGTTTGATATTACATAAATATATTCATTTTTACCAATATTTCGATAGTATTTCATGTAGTATCACGATATGTGATTTGGCCTTCAAATCTCAGAATTTCGCATATTGCATTAAGCAAGTTTTCTTGCATTTTGCTTCGTACGAAAAATCATCGAATTTAGCAATATTTTAACGTTTATCATCTCCTTTCCTTCATGTGATTTAAACAAAATATCATCGAATTAGGCAATATTTTGCCGTTTTCCACGTTTTTGTGAATTTTCAGTCCATGGGTATTAATTCATATATATATACGATAAAAATGATGCAAACACATAATTGATTAGATAATAACCTTAAATACTTCATTTTCAATCATCTATTTGTTTCTCGTTAAAATACTGAGTAAGATATTGAAAAGGGGAGAAGTTCGGTTTTTATTGCATATATCGACGTTTCAGCCGGATTAGAGCGGTTTTACGTGTACATCTTCCATCGTTAATATAAACGGAAAATCAAGAACATTATAGTTAATTCTAATGAAAACACATTGTTTTTTATCATTTGTATTGGAAACAACATTGTCATATGTCTTTTCTTGGAACTAAATAATACGAAACCTCGCTCTATGATCTGAAGTTAAAATCCTCAAATATGGTAATATAGTGACTTTTTTCACGTTTTTCATGTAGTTTGATATTACGTAAATATATTCATTTTTACCAATATTTCGATACTATTTCATGTAGTATCACGATATGTGATTTGGCCTTCAAATCTCAGAATTTCGCATAATATTGCATTTTAAGCAAGTTTTCTTGCATTTTGCTTCGTACGAAAAATCATCGAATTTAGCAATATTTTAACGTTTATCATCTCCTTTTCCTTCATGTGATTTAAACAAAATATCATCGAATTAGGCAATATTTTCCGTTTTCCACGTTTTTGTGAATTTTCCGTCCATGGGTATTAATTCATATATATATACGATAAAAATGATGCAAACACATAATTGATTAGATAATAACCTTAAATACTTCATTTTCAATCATCTATTTGTTTCTCGTTAAAATACTGAGTAAGATATCGAAAAGGGGAGAAGTTCGGTTTTTATTGCATATATCGACGTTTCAGCCGGATTAGAGCGGTTTTACGTGTACATCTTCCATCGTTAATATAAACGGAAAATCAAGAACATTATAGTTAATTCTAATGAAAACACATTGTTTTTTATCATTTGTATTGGAAACAACATTGTCATATGTCTTTTCTTGGATCTAAATAATACGAAACCTCGCTCTATGATTTGAAGTTAAAATCCTCAAATATGGTTATATAGTGACTTTTTTCACGTTTTTCATGTAGTTTGATATTACGTAAATATATTCATTTTTACCAATATTTCGATACTATTTCATGTAGTATCACGATATGTGATTTGGCCTTCAAATCTCAGAATTTCGCATAATATTGCATTTTAAGCAAGTTTTCTTGCATTTTGTTTCGTACGAAAAATCATCGAATATAGCAATATTTTGACATTTATCATCTCCTTTTCCTTCATGTGATTTAAACAAAATATCATCGAATTAGGCAATATTTTGCCGTTTTCCACGTTTTTGTGAATTTTCAGTCCATGGGTTTTAATTCATATATATACGATAAAAATGATGCAAACACATAATTGATTAGATAATAACCTTAAATACTTCATTTTCAATCATCTATTTGTTTCTCGTTAAAATACTGAGTAAGATATTGAAAAGGGGAGAAGTTCGGTTTTTATTGCATATATCGACGTTTCAGCCGGATTAGAGCGGTTTTACGTGTACATCTTCCATCGTTAATATAAACGGAAAATCAAGAACATTATATTTAATTCTAATGAAAACACATTGTTTTTTATCATTTGTATTGGAAACAACATTGTCATATGTCTTTTCTTGGAACTCAATAATACGAAACCTCGCTCTATGATCTGAAGTTAAAATCCTCAAATATGGTTATATAGTGACTTTTTTCACGTTTTTCATGTAGTTTGATATTACGTAAATATATTCATTTTTACCAATATTTCGATACTATTTCATGTAGTATCACGATATGTGATTTGGCCTTCAAATCTCAGAATTTCGCATAATATTGCATTTTAAGCAAGTTTTCTTGCATTTTGCTTCGTACGAAAAATCATCGAATTTAGCAATATTTTAACGTTTATCATCTCCTTTTCCTTCATGTGATTTAAACAAAATATCATCGAATTAGGCAATATTTTGCCGTTTTCCACGTTTTTGTGAATTTTCCGTCCATGGGTATTAATTCATATATATATACGATAAAAATGATGCAAACACATAATTGATTAGATAATAACCTTAAATACTTCATTTTCAATCATCTATTTGTTTCTCGTTAAAATACTGAATAAGATATTGAAAAGGGGAGAAGTTCGGTTTTTATTGCATATATCGACGTTTCAGCCGGATTAGAGCGGTTTTACGTGTACATCTTCCCTCG
The DNA here is from genome assembly GCF_040958095.1 of Procambarus clarkii. Lineage (NCBI taxonomy): Eukaryota > Metazoa > Arthropoda > Malacostraca > Decapoda > Cambaridae > Procambarus > Procambarus clarkii. The sequence continues at coordinate 703,969 of NC_091230.1, read as the reverse complement.
TTAATATAAACGGAAAATCAAGAACATTACAGTTAATTCTAATGAAAACACATTGTTTTTTATCATTTGTATTGGAAACAACATTGTCATATGTCTTTTCTTGGAACTAAATAATACGAAACCTCGCTCTATGATTTGAAGTTAAAATCCTCAAATATGGTTATATAGTGACTTTTTTCACGTTTTTCATGTAGTTTGATATTACATAAATATATTCATTTTTACCAATATTTCGATAGTATTTCATGTAGTATCACGATATGTGATTTGGCCTTCAAATCTCAGAATTTCTTAAGCAAGTTTTCTTGCATTTTGCTTCGTACGAAAAATCATCGAATTTAGCAATATTTTAACGTTTATCATCTCCTTTCCTTCATGTGATTTAAACAAAATATCATCGAATTAGGCAATATTTTGCCGTTTTCCACGTTTTTGTGAATTTTCAGTCCCTGGGTTTTAATTCATATATATACGATAAAAATGATGCAAACACATAATTGATTAGATAATAACCTTAAATACTTCATTTTCAATCATCTATTTGTTTCTCGTTAAAATACTGAGTAAGATATTGAAAAGGGGAGAAGTTCGGTTTTTATTGCATATATCGACGTTTCAGCCGGATTAGAGCGGTTTTACGTGTACATCTTCCATCGTTAATATAAACGGAAAATCAAGAACATTATAGTTAATTCTAATGAAAACACATTGTTTTTTATCATTTGTATTGGAAACAACATTGTCATATGTCTTTTCTTGGAACTAAATAATACGAAACCTCGCTCTATGATCTGAAGTTAAAATCCTCAAATATGGTAATATAGTGACTTTTTTCACGTTTTTCATGTAGTTTGATATTACGTAAATATATTCATTTTTACCAATATTTCGATACTATTTCATGTAGTATCACGATATGTGATTTGGCCTTCAAATCTCAGAATTTCGCATAATATTGCATTTTAAGCAAGTTTTCTTGCATTTTGCTTCGTACGAAAAATCATCGAATTTAGCAATATTTTAACGTTTATCATCTCCTTTTCCTTCATGTGATTTAAACAAAATATCATCGAATTAGGCAATATTTTGCCGTTTTCCACGTTTTTGTGAATTTTCCGTCCATGGGTATTAATTCATATATATATACGATAAAAATGATGCAAACACATAATTGATTAGATAATAACCTTAAATACTTCATTTTCAATCATCTATTTGTTTCTCGTTAAAATACTGAATAAGATATTGAAAAGGGGAGAAGTTCGGTTTTTATTGCATATATCGACGTTTCAGCCGGATTAGAGCGGTTTTACGTGTACATCTTCCCTCGTTAATATAAACGGAAAATCAAGAACATTACAGTTAATTCTAATGAAAACACATTGTTTTTTATCATTTGTATTGGAAACAACATTGTCATATGTCTTTTCTTGGAACTAAATAATACGAAACCTCGCTCTATGATTTGAAGTTAAAATCCTCAAATATGGTTATATAGTGCCTTTTTTCACGTTTTTCATGTAGTTTGATATTACATAAATATATTCATTTTTACCAATATTTCGATAGTATTTCATGTAGTATCACGATATGTGATTTGGCCTTCAAATCTCAGAATTTCTTAAGCAAGTTTTCTTGCATTTTGCTTCGTACGAAAAATCATCGAATTTAGCAATATTTTAACGTTTATCATCTCCTTTTCCTTCATGTGATTTAAACAAAATATCATAGAATTAGGCAATATTTTGCCGTTTTCCACGTTTTTGTGAATTTTCAGTCCCTGGGTTTTAATTCATATATATACGATAAAAATGATGCAAACACATAATTGATTAGATAATAACCTTAAATACTTCATTTTCAATCATCTATTTGTTTCTCGTTAAAATACTGAGTAAAATATTGAAAAGGGGAGAAGTTCGGTTTTTATTGCATATATCGACGTTTCAGTCGGATTAGAGCGGTTTTACGTGTACATCTTCCCTCGTTAATATAAACGGAAAATCAAGAACATTATAGTTAATTCTAATGAAAACACATTGTTTTTTATCATTTGTATTGGAAACAACATTGTCATATTTCTTTTCTTGGAACTAAATAATACGAAACCTCGCTCTATGATTTGAAGTTAAAATCCTCAAATATGGTTTTATAGTGACTTTTTTCACGTTTTTCATGTAGTTTGATATTACATAAATATATTTATTTTTACCAATATTTCGATAGTATTTCATGTAGTATCACGATATGTGATTTGGCCTTCAAATCTCAGAATTTCGCATAATATTGCATTTTAAGCAAGTTTTCTTGCATTTTGCTTCGTACGAAAAATCATCGAATTTAGCAATATTTTAACGTTTATCATCTCCTTTTCCTTCATGTGATTTAAACAAAATATCATCGAATTAGGCAATATTTTGCCGTTTTCCACGTTTTTGTGAATTTTAAGTCCATGGGTTTTAATTCATATATATACGATAAAAATGATGCAAACACATAATTGATTAGATAATAACCTTAAATACTTCATTTTCAATCATCTATTTGTTTCTCGTTAAAATACTGAGTAAGATATTGAAAAGGGGAGAAGTTCGGTTTTTATTGCATATATCGACGTTTCAGCCGGATTAGAGCGGTTTTACGTGTACATCTTCCATCGTTAATATAAACGGAAAATCAAGAACATTATAGTTAATTCTAATGAAAACACATTGTTTTTTATCATTTGTATTGGAAACAACATTGTCATATGTCTTTTCTTGGAACTAAATAATACGAAACCTCGCTCTATGATTTGAAGTTAAAATCCTCAAATATGGTTTTATAGTGACTTTTTTCACGTTTTTCATGTAGTTTGATATTACATAAATATATTCATTTTTACCAATATTTCGATACTATTTCATGTAGTATCACGATATGTGATTTGGCCTTCAAATCTCAGAATTTCGCATAATATTGCATTTTAAGCAAGTTTTCTTGCATTTTGCTTCCTACGAAAAATCATCGAATTTAGCAATATTTTATCGTTTATCATCTCCTTTTCCTTCATGTGATTTAAACAAAATATCATCGAATTAGGCAATATTTTCCGTTTTCCACGTTTTTGTGAATTTTCCGTCCATGGGTATTAATTCATATATATATACGATAAAAATGATGCAAACACATAATTGATTAGATAATAACCTTAAATACTTCATTTTTAATCAACTATTTGTTTCTCGTTAAAATACTGAGTAAGATATTGAAACGGGGAGAAGTTCTGTTTTTATTGCATATATCGACGTTTCAGCCAGAATAGAGCGGTTTTACGTGTACATCTTCCATCGGTAATATAAACGGAAAATCAGGAACATTTTAGTTAATTCTAATGAAAACACATTGATTTTTATCATTTGTATTGGAAACAACATTGTCATATGTCTTTTCTTCGATCTAAATAATACGAAACCTCGCTCTATGATTTGAAGTTAAAATCCTCAAATATGGTTAAATAGTGACTTTTTTCACGTTTTTCATGTAGTTTGATATTACATAAATATATTCATTTTTACCAATATTTCGATACTATTTCATGTAGTATCACGATATGTGATTTGGCCTTCAAATCTCAGAATTTCGCATAATATTGCATTTTAAGCAAGTTTTCTTGCATTTTGCTTCCTACGAAAAATCATCGAATTTAGCAATATTTTAACGTTTATCATCTCCTTTTCTTTCATGTGATTTAAACAAAATATCATCGAATTAGGCAATATTTTCCGTTTTCCACGTTTTTGTGAATTTTCCGTCCATGGGTATTAATTCATATATATATACGATAAAAATGATGCAAACACATAATTGATTAGATAATAACCTTAAATACTTCATTTTTAATCAACTATTTGTTTCTCGTTAAAATACTGAGTAAGATATTGAAACGGGGAGAAGTTCTGTTTTTATTGCATATATCGACGTTTCAGCCAGAATAGAGCGGTTTTACGTGTACATCTTCCATCGGTAATATAAACGGAAAATCAGGAACATTTTAGTTAATTCTAATGAAAACACATTGATTTTTATCATTTGTATTGGAAACAACATTGTCATATGTCTTTTCTTGGATCTAAATAATACGAAACCTCGCTCTATGATTTGAAGTTAAAATCCTCAAATATGGTTAAATAGTGACTTTTTTCACGTTTTTCATGTAGTTTGATATTACGTAAATATATTCATTTTTACCAATATTTCGATACTATTTCATGTCGAATCACGATATGTGATTTGGCCTTCAAATCTCAGAATTTCGCATAATATTGCATTTTAAGCAAGTTTTCTTGCATTTTGTTTCGTACGAAAAATCATCGAATTTAGCAATATTTTGACGTTTATCATCTCCTTTTCCTTCATGTGATTTAAACAAAATATCATCGAATTAGGCAATATTTTGCCGTTTTTCACGTTTTTGTGAATTTTCAGTCCATGGGTATTACTTCATATATATACGATAAAAATGATGCAAACACATAATTGATTAGATAATAACCTTAAATACTTCATTTTATATCATCTATTTGTTTCTCGTTAAAATACTGAGTAAGATATTGAAAAGGGGAGAGGTTCGGTTTTAATTGCATATATCGACGTTTCAGCCGGATTAGAGCGGTTTTACGTGTACATCTTCCCTCGTTAATATAAACGGAAAATCAACAACATTATAGTTAATTCTATTGAAAACACATTGTTTTTTATCATTTGTATTGGAAACAACATTTTCATATGTCTTTTCCTGGAACTAAATAATACGAAACCTCGCTCTATGATTTGAAGGTAAAATCCTCAAATATGGTAAAATAGTGACTTTTTCACGTTAATCATGTAGTTTGATATTACGCAAATATATTCATTTTTACCAATATTTCGATACTATTTCATGTAGTATCACGATATGTGATTTGGCCTTCAAATCTCAGAATTTCGCATAATATTGCATTTTAAGCAAGTTTTCTTGCATTTTGCTTCGTACGAAAAATCATCGAATTTAGCAATATTTTGACGTTTATCATCCCCTTTTCCTTTATTTGATTTAAACAAAATATCATCGAATTAGGCAATATTTTGCCGTTTTTCAACGTTTTTGTGAATTTTATGTCTATGGGTATCAATTCATTATATATACGATAAAAATGATACAAACACATAATTGATTAGATAATAACCTTCAATACTTCATTTTCAATCAACTATTTGTTTCTAGTTAAAATACTGAGTAAGATATTGAAAAGGGGAGAAGTTCTGTTTTTATTGCATATATCGACGTTTCAGCCTGAATAGAGCAGTTTTACGTGTACATCTTCCATCGGTAATATAAACGGAAAATCAGGAACATTTTAGTTAATTCTAATGAAAACACATTGATTTTTATCATTTATATTGGAAACAACATTGTCATATGTCTTTTCTTGGATCTAAATAATACGAAACCTCGCTCTATGATTTGTAGGTAAAATCCTCAAATATGGTAAAATAGTGACTTTTTCACGTTAATCATGTAGTTTGATATTACGCATATATATTCATTTTTACCAATATTCCGATACTATTTCATGTAGTATCACGATATGTGATTTGGCCTTCAAATCTCAGAATTTCGCATAATATTGCATTTTAAGCAAGTTTTCTTGCATTTTGTTTCGTACGAAAAATCATCGAATTTACCAATATTTTGACGGTTATCATCCCCTTTTCCTTTATTTGATTTAAAAAAAATATCATCGAATTTGGCAATATTTTGCTGTTTTTCCACGTTTATGTGAATTGTAAGTCTATGGGTTCATTATTTATACGAAAAAAATGATGCAAACACATAATTGATTAGATAATAACCTTAAATACTTCATTTTCAATCAACTATTTGTTTCTCGTTAAAATACTGAGTAAGATATTGAAAAGGGGAGAAGTTCTGTTTTTATTGCATATATCGACGTTTCAGCCGGAATAGAGCGATTTTCGTGTACATCTTCCATCAGTAATATGTACGGAAAATCAGGAACATTTTGGTTAATTCTAATGAAAACACATTGATTTTTATCATTTGTATTGGAAACAACATTGTCATATGTCTTTTCTTGGATCTAAATAATACGAAACCTCGCTCTATGATTTGAAGTTAAAATCCTCAAATATGTTTATATAGTGACTTTTTTCACGTTTTTCATGTAGTTTGATATTACGTAAATATATTCATTTTTACCAATATTTCGATACTATTTCATGTAGTATCACGATATGTGATTTGGCCTTCAAATCTCAGAATTTCGCATAATATTGCATTTTAAGCAAGTTTTCTTGCATTTTGTTTTGTACGAAAAATCATCGAATTTACCAATATTTTGACGTTTATCATCCCCTTTTCCTTTATTTGATTTAAACAAAATATCATCGAATTAGGCAATATTTTGCCGTTTTTCCACGTTTTTGTGAATTTTCAGTCTATGGGTATCAATTCATTATATATACGATAAAAATGATACAAACACATAATTGATTAGATAATAACCTTCAATACTTCATTTTTAATCAATTATTTGTTTCTCGTTAAAATACTGAGTAAGATATTGAAAAGGGGAGAAGTTCTGTTTTTATTGCATATATCGACGTTTCAGCCGGAATAGAGCGGTTTTACGTGTACATCTTCCATCGGTAATATAAACGAAAAATCAGGAACATTTTAGTTAATTCTAATAAAAACACATTGATTTTTATCATTTGTATTGGAAACAACATTGTCATATGTCTTTTCTTGGATCTAAATAATACGAAACCTCGCTCTATGATTTGTAGGTAAAATCCTCAAATATGGTAAAATAGTGACTTTTTCACGTTAATCATGTAGTTTGATATTACGCATATATATTCATTTATACCAATATTCCGATACTATTTCATGTAGTATCACGATATGTGATTTGGCCTTCAAATCTCAGAATTTCGCATAATATTTTATTTTAAGCAAGTTTTCTTGCATTTTGTTTCGTACGAAAAATCATCGAATATAGCAATATTTTGACGTTTATCATCCCATTTTCCTTCGGTTTTACGTGTACATCTTCCCTCGTTAATATAAACGGAAAATCAACAACATTATAGTTAATTCTATTGAAAACACATTGTTTTTTATCATTTGTATTGGAAACAACATTTTCATATGTCTTTTCCTGGAACTAAATAATACGAAACCTCGCTCTATGATTTGAAGGTAAAATCCTCAAATATGGTAAAATAGTGACTTTTTCACGTTAATCATGTAGTTTGATATTACGCAAATATATTCATTTTTACCAATATTTCGATACTATTTCATGTAGTATCACGATATGTGATTTGGCCTTCAAATCTCAGAATTTCGCATAATATTGCATTTTAAGCAAGTTTTCTTGCATTTTGCTTCGTACGAAAAATCATCGAATTTAGCAATATTTTGACGTTTATCATCCCCTTTTCCTTTATTTGATTTAAACAAAATATCATCGAATTAGGCAATATTTTGCCGTTTTTCAACGTTTTTGTGAATTTTATGTCTATGGGTATCAATTCATTATATATACGATAAAAATGATACAAACACATAATTGATTAGATAATAACCTTCAATACTTCATTTTCAATCAACTATTTGTTTCTAGTTAAAATACTGAGTAAGATATTGAAAAGGGGAGAAGTTCTGTTTTTATTGCATATATCGACGTTTCAGCCTGAATAGAGCGGTTTTACGTGTACATCTTCCATCGGTAATATAAACGGAAAATCAGGAACATTTTAGTTAATTTTAATGAAAACACATTGATTTTTATCATTTATATTGGAAACAACATTGTCATATGTCTTTTCTTGGATCTAAATAATACGAAACCTCGCTCTATGATTTGTAGGTAAAATCCTCAAATATGGTAAAATAGTGACTTTTTCACGTTAATCATGTAGTTTGATATTACGCATATATATTCATTTTTACCAATATTCCGATACTATTTCATGTAGTATCACGATATGTGATTTGGCCTTCAAATCTCAGAATTTCGCATAATATTGCTTTTTAAGCAAGTTTTCTTGCATTTTGTTTCGTACGAAAAATCATCGAATTTACCAATATTTTGACGTTTGTCATCCCCTTTTCCTTTATTTGATTTAAACAAAATATCATCGAATTTGGCAATATTTTGCTGTTTTTCCACGTTTATGTGAATTGTAAGTCTATGGGTTCATTATATATACGATAAAAATGATGCAAACACATAATTGATTAGATAATAACCTTAAATACTTCATTTTCAATCAACTATTTGTTTCTCGTTAAAATACTGAGTAAGATATTGAAAAGGGGAGAAGTTCTGTTTTTATTGCATATATCGACGTTTCAGCCGGAATAGAGCGATTTTCGTGTATATCTTCCATCAGTAATATGTACGGAAAATCAGGAACATTTTGGTTAATTCTAATGAAAACACATTGATTTTTATCATTTGTATTGGAAACAACATTGTCATATGTCTTTTCTTGGATCTAAATAATACGAAACCTCGCTCTATGATTTGAAGTTAAAATCCTCAAATATGGTTAAATAGTGACTTTTTTCACGTTTTTCATGTAGTTTGATATTACGTAAATATATTCATTTTTACCAATATTTCGATACTATTTCATGTCGAATCACGATATGTGATTTGGCCTTCAAATCTCAGAATTTCGCATAATATTGCATTTTAAGCAAGTTTTCTTGCATTTTGTTTCATACGAAAAATCATCGAATTTAGCAATATTTTGACGTTTATCATCTCCTTTTCCTTCATGTGATTTAAACAAAATATCATCGAATTAGGCAATATTTTGCCGTTTTTCACGTTTTTGTGAATTTTCAGTCCATGGGTATTACTTCATATATATACGATAAAAATGATGCAAACACATAATTGATTAGATAATAACCTTAAATACTTCATTTTCAATCATCTATTTGTTTCTCGTTAAAATACTGAGTAAGATATTGAAAAGGGGAGAGGTTCGGTTTTAATTGCATATATCGACGTTTCAGCCGGATTAGAGCGGTTTTACGTGTACATCTTCCCTCGTTAATATAAACGGAAAATCAACAACATTATAGTTAATTCTATTGAAAACACATTGTTTTTTATCATTTGTATTGGAAACAACATTTTCATATGTCTTTTCCTGGAACTAAATAATACGAAACCTCGCTCTATGATTTGAAGGTAAAATCCTCAAATATGGTAAAATAGTGATTTTTTCACGTTAATCATGTAGTTTGATATTACGCAAATATATTCATTTTTACCAATATTTCGATACTATTTCATGTAGTATCACGATATGTGATTTGGCCTTCAAATCTCAGAATTTCGCATAATATTGCATTTTAAGCAAGTTTTCTTGCATTTTGCTTCGTACGAAAAATCATCGAATTTAGCAATATTTTGACGTTTATCATCCCCTTTTCCTTTATTTGATTTAAACAAAATATCATCGAATTAGGCAATATTTTGCCGTTTTTCAACGTTTTTGTGAATTTTATGTCTATGGGTATCAATTCATTATATATACGATAAAAATGATACAAACACATAATTGATTAGATAATAACCTTCAATACTTCATTTTCAATCAACTATTTGTTTCTAGTTAAAATACTGAGTAAGATATTGAAAAGGGGAGAAGTTCTGTTTTTATTGCATATATCGACGTTTCAGCCTGAATAGAGCGGTTTTACGTGTACATCTTCCATCGGTAATATAAACGGAAAATCAGGAACATTTTAGTTAATTCTAATGAAAACACATTGATTTTTATCATTTATATTGGAAACAACATTGTCATATGTCTTTTCTTGGATCTAAATAATACGAAACCTCGCTCTATGATTTGTAGGTAAAATCCTCAAATATGGTAAAATAGTGACTTTTTCACGTTAATCATGTAGTTTGATATTACGCATATATATTCATTTTTACCAATATTCCGATACTATTTCATGTAGTATCACGATATGTGATTTGGCCTTCAAATCTCAGAATTTCGCATAATATTGCATTTTAAGCAAGTTTTCTTGAATTTTGTTTCGTACGAAAAATCATCGAATTTACCAATATTTTGACGTTTATCATCCCCTTTTCCTTTATTTGATTTAAACAAAATATCATCGAATTTGGCAATATTTTGCTGTTTTTCCACGTTTATGTGAATTGTAAGTCTATGGGTTCATTATATATACGATAAAAATGATGCAAACACATAATTGATTAGATAATAACCTTAAATACTTCATTTTCAATCAACTATTTGTTTCTCGTTAAAATACTGAGTAAGATATTGAAAAGGGGAGAAGTTCTGTTTTTATTGCATATATCGACGTTTCAGCCGGAATAGAGCGATTTTCGTGTACATCTTCCATCAGTAATATGTACGGAAAATCAGGAACATTTTGGTTAATTCTAATGAAAACACATTGATTTTTATCATTTGTATTGGAAACAACATTGTCATATGTCTTTTCTTGGATCTAAATAATACGAAACCTCGCTCTATGATTTGAAGTTAAAATCCTCAAATATGTTTATATAGTGACTTTTTTCACGTTTTTCATGTAGTTTGATATTACGTAAATATATTCATTTTTACCAATATTTCGATACTATTTCATGTAGTATCACGATATGTGATTTGGCCTTCAAATCTCAGAATTTCGCATAATATTGCATTTTAAGCAAGTTTTCTTGCATTTTGTTTTGTACGAAAAATCATCGAATTTACCAATATTTTGACGTTTATCATCCCCTTTTCCTTTATTTGATTTAAACAAAATATCATCGAATTAGGCAATATTTTGCCGTTTTTCCACGTTTTTGTGAATTTTCAGTCTATGGGTATCAATTCATTATATATACGATAAAAATGATACAAACACATAATTGATTAGATAATAACCTTCAATACTTCATTTTTAATCAACTATTTGTTTCTCGTTAAAATACTGATTAAGATATTGAAAAGGGGAGAAGTTCTGTTTTTATTGCATATATCGACGTTTCAGCCGTAATAGAGCGGTTTTACGTGTACATCTTCCATCGGTAATATAAACGAAAAATCAGGAACATTTTAGTTAATTCTAATAAAAACACATTGATTTTTATCATTTGTATTGGAAACAACATTGTCATATGTCTTTTCTTGGATCTAAATAATACGAAACCTCGCTCTATGATTTGTAGGTAAAATCCTCAAATATGGTAAAATAGTGACTTTTTCACGTTAATCATGTAGTTTGATATTACGCATATATATTCATTTATACCAATATTCCGATACTATTTCATGTAGTATCACGATATGTGATTTGGCCTTCAAATCTCAGAATTTCGCATAATATTTTATTTTAAGCAAGTTTTCTTGCATTTTGTTTCGTACGAAAAATCATCGAATATAGCAATATTTTGACGTTTATCATCCCATTTTCCTTCGGTTTTACGTGTACATCTTCCCTCGTTAATATAAACGGAAAATCAACAACATTATAGTTAATTCTATTGAAAACACATTGTTTTTTATCATTTGTATTGGAAACAACATTTTCATATGTCTTTTCCTGGAACTAAATAATACGAAACCTCGCTCTATGATTTGAAGGTAAAATCCTCAAATATGGTAAAATAGTGACTTTTTCACGTTAATCATGTAGTTTGATATTACGAAAATATATTCATTTTTACCAATATTTCGATACTATTTCATGTAGTATCACGATATGTGATTTGGCCTTCAAATCTCAGAATTTCGCATAATATTGCATTTTAAGCAAGTTTTCTTGCATTTTGCTTCGTACGAAAAATCATCGAATTTAGCAATATTTTGACGTTTATCATCCCCTTTTCCTTTATTTGATTTAAACAAAATATCATCGAATTAGGCAATATTTTGCCGTTTTTCAACGTTTTTGTGAATTTTATGTCTATGGGTATCAATTCATTATATATACGATAAAAATGATACAAACACATAATTGATTAGATAATAACCTTCAATACTTCATTTTCAATCAACTATTTGTTTCTAGTTAAAATACTGAGTAAGATATTGAAAAGGGGAGAAGTTCTGTTTTTATTGCATATATCGACGTTTCAGCCTGAATAGAGCGGTTTTACGTGTACATCTTCCATCGGTAATATAAACGGAAAATCAGGAACATTTTAGTTAATTTTAATGAAAACACATTGATTTTTATCATTTATATTGGAAACAACATTGTCATATGTCTTTTCTTGGATCTAAATAATACGAAACCTCGCTCTATGATTTGTAGGTAAAATCCTCAAATATGGTAAAATAGTGACTTTTTCACGTTAATCATGTAGTTTGATATTACGCATATATATTCATTTTTACCAATATTCCGATACTATTTCATGTAGTATCACGATATGTGATTTGGCCTTCAAATCTCAGAATTTCGCATAATATTGCTTTTTAAGCAAGTTTTCTTGCATTTTGTTTCGTACGAAAAATCATCGAATTTACCAATATTTTGACGTTTATCATCCCCTTTTCCTTTATTTGATTTAAACAAAATATCATCGAATTTGGCAATATTTTGCTGTTTTTCCACGTTTATGTGAATTGTAAGTCTATGGGTTCATTATATATACGATAAAAATGATGCAAACACATAATTGATTAGATAATAACCTTAAATACTTCATTTTCAATCAACTATTTGTTTCTCGTTAAAATACTGAGTAAGATATTGAAAAGGGGAGAAGTTCTGTTTTTATTGCATATATCGACGTTTCAGCCGGAATAGAGCGATTTTCGTGTATATCTTCCATCAGTAATATGTACGGAAAATCAGGAACATTTTGGTTAATTCTAATGAAAACACATTGATTTTTATCATTTGTATTGGAAACAACATTGTCATATGTCTTTTCTTGGATCTAAATAATACGAAACCTCGCTCTATGATTTGAAGTTAAAATCCTCAAATATGGTTAAATAGTGACTTTTTTCACGTTTTTCATGTAGTTTGATATTACGTAAATATATTCATTTTTACCAATATTTCGATACTATTTCATGTCGAATCACGATATGTGATTTGGCCTTCAAATCTCAGAATTTCGCATAATATTGCATTTTAAGCAAGTTTTCTTGCATTTTGTTTCATACGAAAAATCATCGAATTTAGCAATATTTTGACGTTTATCATCTCCTTTTCCTTCATGTGATTTAAACAAAATATCATCGAATTAGGCAATATTTTGCCGTTTTTCACGTTTTTGTGAATTTTCAGTCCATGGGTATTACTTCATATATATACGATAAAAATGATGCAAACACATAATTGATTAGATAATAACCTTAAATACTTCATTTTCAATCATCTATTTGTTTCTCGTTAAAATACTGAGTAAGATATTGAAAAGGGGAGAGGTTCGGTTTTAATTGCATATATCGACGTTTCAGCCGGATTAGAGCGGTTTTACGTGTACATCTTCCCTCGTTAATATAAACGGAAAATCAACAACATTATAGTTAATTCTATTGAAAACACATTGTTTTTTATCATTTGTATTGGAAATAACATTTTCATATGTCTTTTCCTGGAACTAAATAATACGAAACCTCGCTCTATGATTTGAAGGTAAAATCCTCAAATATGGTAAAATAGTGATTTTTTCACGTTAATCATGTAGTTTGATATTACGCAAATATATTCATTTTTACCAATATTTCGATACTATTTCATGTAGTATCACGATATGTGATTTGGCCTTCAAATCTCAGAATTTCGCATAATATTGCATTTTAAGCAAGTTTTCTTGCATTTTGCTTCGTACGAAAAATCATCGAATTTAGCAATATTTTGACGTTTATCATCCCCTTTTCCTTTATTTGATTTAAACAAAATATCATCGAATTAGGCAATATTTTGCCGTTTTTCCACGTTTTTGTGAATTTTCAGTCTATGGGTATCAATTCATTATATATACGATAAAAATGATACAAACACATAATTGATTAGATAATAACCTTCAATACTTCATTTTTAATCAACTATTTGTTTCTCGTTAAAATACTGAGTAAGATATTGAAAAGGGGAGAAGTTCGGTTTTTATTGCATATATCGACGTTTCAGCCGGAATAGAGCGGTTTTACGTGTACATCTTCCATCGGTAATATAAACGAAAAATCAGGAACATTTTAGTTAATTCTAATAAAAACACATTGATTTTTATCATTTGTATTGGAAACAACATTGTCATATGTCTTTTCTTGGATCTAAATAATACGAAACCTCGCTCTATGATTTGTAGGTAAAATCCTCAAATATGGTAAAATAGTGACTTTTTCACGTTAATCATGTAGTTTGATATTACGCATATATATTCATTTATACCAATATTCCGATACTATTTCATGTAGTATCACGATATGTGATTTGGCCTTCAAATCTCAGAATTTCGAATAATATTGCATTTAAGCAAGTTTTCTTGCATTTTGTTTCGTACGAAAAATCATCGAATTTAGCAATATTTTGATGTTTATCATCCCCTTTTCCTTTACTTGATTTAAACAAAATATCATCGAATTAGGCAATATTTTGCCGTTTTTCACGTTTTTGTGAATTTTCAGTCCATGGGTATATACGATAAAAATGATGCAAACACATAATTGATTAGATAATAACCTTAAATACTTCATTTTCAATCATCTATTTGTTTCTCGTTAAAAAACTGAGTATGATATTGAAAAGGGGAGAAGTTCGGTTTTAATTGCATATATCGACGTTTCAGCCGGATTAGAGCGGTTTTACGTGTACATCTTCCCTCGTTAATATAAACGGAAAATCAACAACATTATAGTTAATTCTATTGAAAACACATTGTTTTTTATCATTTGTATTGGAAACAACATTTTCATATGTCTTTTCCTGGAACTAAATAATACGAAACCTCGCTCTATGATTTGAAGGTAAAATCCTCAAATATGGTAAAATAGTGACTTTTTCACGTTTAATCATGTAGTTTGATATTACGCAAATATATTCATTTTTACCAATATTTCGATACTATTTCATGTAGTATCACGATATGTGATTTGGCCTTCAAATCTCAGAATTTCGCATAATATTTTATTTTAAGCAAGTTTTCTTGCATTTTGTTTCGTACGAAAAATCATCGAATATAGCAATATTTTGACGTTTATCATCCCATTTTCCTTCATGTGATTTAAACAAAATATCATCGAATTAGGCAATATTTTGCCGTTTTCCACGTTTATGTGAATTTTCAGTCCATAGGTATTAATTCATATATATACGATAAAAATGATGCAAACACATAATTGATTAGATAATAACCTTAAATACTTCATTGCAATCATATATTTGTTTCTCGTTAAAATACTGAGTAAGATATTGAAAAGGGGAGAAGTTCGGTTTTTATTGCATATATCGACGTTTCAGCCGGATTAGAGCGGTTTTACGTGTACATCTTCCATCGGTAATATAAACGGAAAATCAGGAACATTTTAGTTAATTCTAATGAAAACACATTGATTTTTATCATTTGTATGGGAAACAACATTGTCATATGTCTTTTCTTGGATCTAAATAATACGAAACCTCGCTCTATGATTTGAAGTTAAAATCCTCAAATATGGTTAAATAGTGACTTTTTTCACGTTTTTCATGTAGTTTGATATTACGTAAATATATTCATTTTTACCAATATTTCGATACTATTTCATGTAGTATCACGATATGTGATTTGGCCTTCAAATCTCAGAATTTCGCATAATATTGCATTTTAAGCAAGTTTTCTTGCATTTTGTTTCGTACGAAAAATCATCGAATTTAGCAATATTTTGACGTTTATCATCCCCTTTTCCTTATTTGAATTAAACAAAATATCATCGAATTAGGCAATATTTTGGCGTTTTTCCACGTATTTGTAAATTTTCAGTCTATGGGTATTAATTCATTATATATACGATAAAAATGATGCAAACACATAATTGATTAGATAATAACCTTAAATACTTCATTTTCAATCAACTATTTGTTTCTCGTTAAAATACTGAGTAAGATATTGAAAAGGGGAGAAGTTCTGTTTTTATTGCATATATCGACGTTTCAGCCGGATTAGAGCGGTTTTACGTGTACATCTTCCATCGGTAATATAAATGGAAAATCAGGAACATTTTAGTTAATTCTAATGAAAACACATTCATTTTTATCATTTGTATTGGAAACAACATTGTCATATGTCTTTTCTTGGAACTAAATAATACGAAACCTCGCTCTTTGATTTGAAGGTAAAATCCTCAAATATGGTTAAATAGTGACTTTTTCACGTTAATTATGTAGTTTGATATTACGCAAATACGCATTTTTACCAATACTTCTGATACTATTTCATGTAGTATCACGATATGTGATTTGGCCTTCAAATCTCAGAATTTCGCATAATATTGCATTTTAAGCAAGTTTTCTTGCATTTTGTTTCGTACGAAAAATCATCGAATTTACCAATATTTTGACGTTTATCATCCCCTTTTCCTTCATGTGATTTATATAAAATATCATCGAATTAGGCAATATTTTGCCGTTTTTCACGTTTTTGTGAATTTTCAGTCCATGGGTAATAATTCATATATATACGATAAAAATGATGCAAACACATAATTGATTAGATAATAACCTTAAATACTTCATTGCAATCATCTATTTGTTTCTCGTTAAAATACTGAGTAAGATATTGAAAAGGGGAGAAGTTCTGTTTTTATTGCATATATCGACGTTTCAGCCGGAATAGAGCGATTTTCGTGTACATCTTCCATCAGTAATATGTACGGAAAATCAGGAACATTTTGGTTAATTCTAATGAAAACACATTGATTTTTATCATTTGTATTGGAAACAACATTGTCATATGTCTTTTCTTGGATCTAAATAATAAGAAACCTCGCTCTATGATTTGAAGTTAAAATCCTCAAATATGGTTAAATAGTGATTTTTTCACGTTTTTCATGTAGTTTGATATTACGTAAATATGTATTTATTTTTACCAATATTTCGATACTATTTCATGTCGTATCACGATATGTGATTTGGCCTACAAATCTCAGAATTTCGCATAATATTGCATTTTAAGCAAGTTTTCTTGCATTTTGTTTCGTACGAAAAATCATCGAATTTAGCAATATTTTGACGTTTATCATCTCCTTTTCCTTCATGTGATTTAAACAAAATATCATCGTATTAGGCAATATTTTGCCGTTTTCCACGTTTTTGTGAATTTTCAGGCCATGGGTATTACTTCATATATATACGATAAAAATTATGCAAACACATAATTGATTAGATAATAACCTTAAATACTTCATTTTCAATCATCTATTTGTTTCCCGTTAAAATACTAAGTAAGATATTGAAAAGGGGAGAAGTTCGGTTTTTATTGCATATATCGACGTTTCAGCCGGATTAGAGCGGTTTTACGTGTACATCTTCCATCGTTAATATAAACGGAAAATCAAGAACATTATAGTTAATTCTAATGAAAACACATTGTTTTTTATCATTTGTATTGGAAACAACATTGTCATATGTCTTTTCTTGGATCTAAATAATACGAAACCTCGCTCTATGATTTGAAGTTAAAATCCTCAAATATGGTTATATAGTGACTTTTTTCACGTTTTTCATGTAGTTTGATATTACGTAAATATATTCATTTTTACCAATATTTCGATACTATTTCATGTAGTATCACGATATGTGATTTGGCCTTCAAATTTCAGAATTTCGCATAATATTGCATTTTAAGCAAGTTTTCTTGCATTTTGCTTCGTACGAAAAATCATCGAATTTAGCAATATTTTAACGTTTATCATCTCCTTTTCCTTCATGTGATTTAAACAAAATATCATCGAATTAGGCAATATTTTCCGTTTTCCACGTTTTTGTGAATTTTCCGTCCATGGGTATTAATTTATATATATATACGATAAAAATGATGCAAACACATAATTGATTAGATAATAACCTTAAATACTTCATTTTCAATCATCTATTTGTTTCTCGTTAAAATACTGAGTAAGATATTGAAAAGGGGAGAAGTTCGGTTTTTATTGCATATATCGACGTTTCAGCCGGATTAGAGCGGTTTTACGTGTACATCTTCCATCGTTAATATAAACGGAAAATCAAGAACATTATAGTTAATTTTAATGAAAACACATTGTTTTTTATCATTTGTATTGGAAACAACATTGTCATATGTCTTTTCTTGGAACTAAATAATACGAAACCTCGCTCTATGATTTGAAGTTAAAATCCTCAAATATGGTTATATAGTGACTTTTTTCACGTTTTTCATGTAGTTTGATATTACGTAAATATATTCATTTTTACCAATATTTCGATACTATTTCATGTAGTATCACGATATGTGATTTGGCATTCAAATCTCAGAATTTCGCATAATATTGCATTTTAAGCAAGTTTTCTTGCATTTTGTTTCGTACGAAAAATCATCGAATATAGCAATATTTTGATATTTATCATCTCCTTTTCCTTCATGTGATTTAAACAAAATATCATCGAATTAGGCAATATTTTGCCGTTTTCCACGTTTTTGTGAATTTTCAGTCCATGGGTTTTAATTCATATATATACGATAAAAATGATGCAAACACACAATTGATTAGATAATAACCTTAAATACTTCATTTTCAATCATCTATTTGTTTCTCGTTAAAATACTGAGTAAGATATTGAAAAGGGGAGAAGTTCGGTTTTTATTGCATATATCGACGTTTCAGCCGGATTAGAGCGGTTTTACGTGTACATCTTCCATCGTTAATATAAACGGAAAATCAAGAACATTATAGTTAATTCTAATGAAAACACATTGTTTTTTATCATTTGTATTGGAAACAACATTGTCATATGTCTTTTCTTGGAACTAAATAAAACGAAACCTCGCTCTATGATTTGAAGTTAAAATCCTCAAATATGGTTTTATAGTGACTTTTTTCACGTTTTTCATGTAGTTTGATATTACATAAATATATTCATTTTTTACCAATATTTCGATACTATTTCATGTAGTATCACGATATGTGATTTGGCCTTCAAATCTCAGAATTTCGCATAATATTGCATTTTAAGCAAGTTTTCTTGCATTTTGCTTCGTACGAAAAATCATCGAATTTAGCAATATTTTAACGTTTATCATCTCCTTTTCCTTCATGTGATTTAAACAAAATATCATCGAATTAGGCAATATTTTCCGTTTTCCACGTTTTTGTGAATTTTCCGTCCATGGGTATTAATTCATATATATATACGATAAAAATGATGCAAACACATAATTGATTAGATAATAACCTTAAATACTTCATTTTCAATCATCTATTTGTTTCTCGTTAAAATACTGAGTAAGATATTGAAAAGGGGAGAAGTTCGGTTTTTATTGCATATATCGACGTTTCAGCCGGATTAGAGCGGTTTTACGTGTACATCTTCCATCGTTAATATAAACGGAAAATCAAGAACATTATAGTTAATTCTAATGAAAACACATTGTTTTTTATCATTTGTATTGGAAACAACATTGTCATATGTCTTTTCTTGGAACTAAATAATACGAAACCTCGCTCTATGATCTGAAGTTAAAATCCTCAAATATGGTTATATAGTGACTTTTTTCACGTTTTTCATGTAGTTTGATATTACATAAATATATTCATTTTTACCAATATTTCGATAGTATTTCATGTAGTATCACGATATGTGATTTGGCCTTCAAATCTCAGAATTTCTTAAGCAAGTTTTCTTGCATTTTGCTTCGTACGAAAAATCATCGAATTTAGCAATATTTTAACGTTTATCATCTCCTTTTCCTTCATGTGATTTAAACAAAATATCATCGAATTAGGCAATATTTTGCCGTTTTCCACGTTTTTGTGAATTTTCAGTCCCTGGGTTTTAATTCATATATATACGATAAAAATGATGCAAACACATAATTGATTAGATAATAACCTTAAATACTTCATTTTCAATCATCTATTTGTTTCTCGTTAAAATACTGAGTAAGATATTGAAAAGGGGAGAAGTTCGGTTTTTATTGCATATATCGACGTTTCAGCCGGATTAGAGCGGTTTTACGTGTACATCTTCCCTCGTTAATATAAACGGAAAATCAAGAACATTATAGTTAATTCTAATGAAAACACATTGTTTTTTATCATTTGTATTGGAAACAACATTGTCATATGTCTTTTCTTGGAACTAAATAATACGAAACCTCGCTCTATGATTTGAAGTTAAAATCCTCAAATATGCTTTTATAGTGACTTTTTTCACGTTTTTCATGTAGTTTGATATTACATAAATATATTCATTTTTACCAATATTTCGATACTATTTCATGTAGTATCACGATATGTGATTTGGCCTTCAAATCTCAGAATTTCGCATAATATTGCATTTTAAGCAAGTTTTCTTGCATTTTGCTTCGTACGAAAAATCATCGAATTTAGCAATATTTTAACGTTTATCATCTCCTTTTCCTTCATGTGATTTAAACAAAATATCATCGAATTAGGCAATATTTTCCGTTTTCCACGTTTTTGTGAATTTTCCGTCCATGGGTTTTAATTCATATATATATACGATAAAAATGATGCAAACACATAATTGATTAGATAATAACCTTAAATACTTCATTTTCAATCATCTATTTGTTTCTCGTTAAAATACTGAGTAAGATATTGAAAAGGGGAGAAGTTCGGTTTTTATTGAATATATCGACGTTTCAGCCGGATTAGAGCGGTTTTACGTGTACATCTTCCATCGTTAATATAAACGGAAAATCAAGAACATTATAGTTAATTCTAATGAAAACACATTGTTTTTTATCATTTGTATTGGAAACAACATTGTCATATGTCTTTTCTTGGAACTAAATAATACGAAACCTCGCTCTATGATCTGAAGTTAAAATCCTCAAATATGGTTATATAGTGACTTTTTTCACGTTTTTCATGTAGTTTGATATTACGTAAATATATTCATTTTTACCAATATTTCGATACTATTTCATGTAGTATCACGATATGTGATTTGGCCGTCAAATCTCAGAATTTCGCATAATATTGCATTTTAAGCAAGTTTTCTTGCATTTTGCTTCGTACGAAAAATCATCGAATTTAGCAATATTTTAACGTTTATCATCTCCTTTTCCTTCATGTGATTTAAACAAAATATCATCGAATTAGGCAATATTTTGCCGTTTTCCACGTTTTTGTGAATTTTCCGTCCATGGGTATTAATTCATATATATATACGATAAAAATGATGCAAACACATAATTGATTAGATAATAACCTTAAATACTTCATTTTCAATCATCTATTTGTTTCTCGTTAAAATACTGAATAAGATATTGAAAAGGGGAGAAGTTCGGTTTTTATTGCATATATCGACGTTTCAGCCGGATTAGAGCGGTTTTACGTGTACATCTTCCCTCGTTAATATAAACGGAAAATCAAGAACATTACAGTTAATTCTAATGAAAACATATTGTTTTTTATCATTTGTATTGGAAACAACATTGTCATGTCTTTTCTTGGAACTAAATAATACGAAACCTCGCTCTATGATTTGAAGTTAAAATCCTCAAATATGGTTATATAGTGACTTTTTTCACGTTTTTCATGTAGTTTGATATTACATAAATATATTAATTTTTACCAATATTTCGATAGTATTTCATGTAGTATCACGATATGTGATTTGGCCTTCAAATCTCAGAATTTCTTAAGCAAGTTTTCTTGCATTTTGCTTCGTACGAAAAATCATCGAATTTAGCAATATTTTAACGTTTATCATCTCCTTTTCCTTCATGTGATTTAAACAAAATATCATCGAATTAGGCAATATTTTGCCGTTTTCCACGTTTTTGTGAATTTTCAGACCCTGGGTTTTAATTCATATATATACGATAAAAATGATGCAAACACATAATTGATTAGATAATAACCTTAAATACTTCATTTTCAATCATCTATTTGTTTCTCGTTAAAATAGTGAGTAAGATATTGAAAAGGGGAGAAGTTCGGTTTTTATTGCATATATCGACGTTTCAGCCGGATTAGAGCGGTTTTACGTGTACATCTTCCATCGTTAATATAAACGGAAAATCAAGAACATTATAGTTAATTCTAATGAAAACACATTGTTTTTTATCATTTGTATTGGAAACAACATTGTCATATGTCTTTTCTTGGAACTAAATAATACGAAACCTCGATCTATGATTTGAAGTTAAAATCCTCAAATATGGTTTTATAGTGACTTTTTTCACGTTTTTCATGTAGTTTGATATTACATAAATATATTCATTTTTACCAATATTTCGATACTATTTCATGTAGTATCACGATATGTGATTTGGCCTTCAAATCTCAGAATTTCGCATAATATTGCATTTTAAGCAAGTTTTCTTGCATTTTGCTTCGTACGAAAAATCATCGAATTTAGCAATATTTTAACGTTTATCATCTCCTTTTCCTTCATGTGATTTAAACAAAATATCATCGAATTAGGCAATATTTTGCCGTTTTCCACGTTTTTGTGAATTTTCCGTCCATGGGTATTAATTCATATATATATACGATAAAAATGATGCAAACACATAATTGATTAGATAATAACCTTAAATACTTCATTTTCAATCATCTATTTGTTTCTCGTTAAAATACTGAATAAGATATTGAAAAGGGGAGAAGTTCGGTTTTTATTGCATATATCGACGTTTCAGCCGGATTAGAGCGGTTTTACGTGTACATCTTCCCTCGTTAATATAAACGGAAAATCAAGAACATTACAGTTAATTCTAATGAAAACACATTGTTTTTTATCATTTGTATTGGAAACAACATTGTCATATGTCTTTTCTTGGAACTAAATAATACGAAACCTCGCTCTATGATTTGAAGTTAAAATCCTCAAATATGGTTATATAGTGATTTTTTTCACGTTTTTCATGTAGTTTGATATTACATAAATATATTCATTTTTACCAATATTTCGATAGTATTTCATGTAGTATCACGATATGTGATTTGGCCTTCAAATCTCAGAATTTCTTAAGCAAGTTTTCTTGCATTTTGCTTCGTACGAAAAATCATCGAATTTAGCAATATTTTAACGTTTATCATCTCCTTTTCCTTCATGTGATTTAAACAAAATATCATCGAATTAGGCAATATTTTGCCGTTTTCCACGTTTTTGTGAATTTTCAGTCCCTGGGTTTTAATTCATATATATACGATAAAAATGATGCAAACACATGCCGATTAGATAATAACCTTAAATACTTCATTTTCAATCATCTATTTGTTTCTCGTTAAAATACTGAGTAAGATATTGAAAAGGGGAGAAGTTCGGTTTTTATTGCATATATCGACGTTTCAGCCGGATTAGAGCGGTTTTACGTGTACATCTTCCATCGTTAATATAAACGGAAAATCAAGAACATTATAGTTAATTCTAATGAAAACACATTGTTTTTTATCATTTGTATTGGAAACAACATTGTCATATGTCTTTTCTTGGAACTAAATAATACGAAACCTCGATCTATGATTTGAAGTTAAAATCCTCAAATATGGTTTTATAGTGACTTTTTTCACGTTTTTCATGTAGTTTGATATTACATAAATATATTCATTTTTACCAATATTTCGATACTATTTCATGTAGTATCACGATATGTGATTTGGCCTTCAAATCTCAGAATTTCGATTATATTGCATTTTAAGCAAGTTTTCTTGCATTTTGCTTCGTACGAAAAATCATCGAATTTAGCAATATTTTAACGTTTATCATCTCCTTTTCCTTCATGTGATTTAAACAAAATATCATCGAATTAGGCAATATTTTGCCGTTTTCCACGTTTTTGTGAATTTTCCGTCCATGGGTATTAATTCATATATATATACGATAAAAATGATGCAAACACATAATTGATTAGATAATAACCTTAAATACTTCATTTTCAATCATCTATTTGTTTCTCGTTAAAATACTGAATAAGATATTGAAAAGGGGAGAAGTTCGGTTTTTATTGCATATATCGACGTTTCAGCCGGATTAGAGCGGTTTTACGTGTACATCTTCCCTCGTTAATATAAACGGAAAATCAAGAACATTACAGTTAATTCTAATGAAAACACATTGTTTTTTATCATTTGTATTGGAAACAACATTGTCATATGTCTTTTCTTGGAACTAAATAATACGAAACCTCGCTCTATGATTTGAAGTTAAAATCCTCAAATATGGTTATATAGTGATTTTTTTCACGTTTTTCATGTAGTTTGATATTACATAAATATATTCATTTTTACCAATATTTCGATAGTATTTCATGTAGTATCACGATATGTGATTTGGCCTTCAAATCTCAGAATTTCTTAAGCAAGTTTTCTTGCATTTTGCTTCGTACGAAAAATCATCGAATTTAGCAATATTTTAACGTTTATCATCTCCTTTTCCTTCATGTGATTTAAACAAAATATCATCGAATTAGGCAATATTTTGCCGTTTTCCACGTTTTTGTGAATTTTCAGTCCATGGGTTTTAATTCATATATATACGATAAAAATGATGCAAACACATAATTGATTAGATAATAACCTTAAATACTTCATTTTCAATCATCTATTTGTTTCTCGTTAAAATACTGAGTAAGATATTGAAAAGGGGAGAAGTTCGGTTTTTATTGCATATATCGACGTTTCAGCCGGATTAGAGCGGTTTTACGTGTACATCTTCCCTCGTTAATATAAACGGAAAATCAAGAACATTATAGTTAATTCTAATGAAAACACATTGTTTTTTATCATTTGTATTGGAAACAACATTGTCATATGTCTTTTCTTGGAACTAAATAATACGAAACCTCGCTCTATGATTTGAAGTTAAAATCCTCAAATATGGTTTTATAGTGACTTTTTTCACGTTTTTCATGTAGTTTGATATAACATAAATATATTCATTTTTACCAATATTTCGATAGTATTTCATGTAGTATCACGATATGTGATTTGGCCTTCAAATCTCAGAATTTCGCATAATATTGCATTTTAAGCAAGTTTTCTTGCATTTTGCTTCGTACGAAAAATCATCGAATTTAGCAATATTTTAACGTTTATCATCTCCTTTTCCTTCATGTGATTTAAACAAAATATCATCGAATTAGGCAATATTTTGCCGTTTTCCACGTTTTTGTGAATTTTCAGTCCATGGGTTTTAATTCATATATATACGATAAAAATGATGCAAACACATTATTGATTAGATAATAACCTTAAATACTTCATTTTCAATCATCTATTTGTTTCTCGTTAAAATACTGAGTAAGATATTGAAAAGGGGAGAAGTTCGGTTTTTATTGCATATATCGACGTTTCAGCCGGATTAGAGCGGTTTTACGTGTACATCTTCCATCGTTAATATAAACGGAAAATCAAGAACATTATAGTTAATTCTAATGAAAACACATTGTTTTTTATCATTTGTATTGGAAACAACATTGTCATATGTCTTTTCTTGGAACTAAATAATACGAAACCTCGATCTATGATTTGAAGTTAAAATCCTCAAATATGGTTTTATAGTGACTTTTTTCACGTTTTTCATGTAGTTTGATATTACATAAATATATTCATTTTTACCAATATTTCGATAGTATTTCATGTAGTATCACGATATGTGATTTGGCCTTCAAATCTCAGAATTTCGCATAATATTGCATTTTAAGCAAGTTTTCTTGCATTTTGCTTCGTACGAAAAATCATCGAATTTAGCAATATTTTAACGTTTATCATCTCCTTTTCCTTCATGTGATTTAAACAAAATATCATCGAATTAGGCAATATTTTGCCGTTTTCCACGTTTTTGTGAATTTTCCGTCCATGGGAATTAATTCATATATATATACGATAAAAATGATGCAAACACATAATTGATTAGATAATAACCTTAAATACTTCATTTTCAATCATCTATTTGTTTCTCGTTAAAATACTGAATAAGATATTGAAAAGGGGAGAAGTTCGGTTTTTATTGCATATATCGACGTTTCAGCCGGATTAGAGCGGTTTTACGTGTACATCTTCCCTCGTTAATATAAACGGAAAATCAAGAACATTACAGTTAATTCTAATGAAAACATATTGTTTTTTATCATTTGTATTGGAAACAACATTGTCATGTCTTTTCTTGGAACTAAATAATACGAAACCTCGCTCTATGATTTGAAGTTAAAATCCTCAAATATGGTTATATAGTGACTTTTTTCACGTTTTTCATGTAGTTTGATATTACATAAATATATTAATTTTTACCAATATTTCGATAGTATTTCATGTAGTATCACGATATGTGATTTGGCCTTCAAATCTCAGAATTTCTTAAGCAAGTTTTCTTGCATTTTGCTTCGTACGAAAAATCATCGAATTTAGCAATATTTTAACGTTTATCATCTCCTTTTCCTTCATGTGATTTAAACAAAATATCATCGAATTAGGCAATATTTTGCCGTTTTCCACGTTTTTGTGAATTTTCAGTCCATGGGTTTTAATTCATATATATACGATAAAAATGATGCAAACACATAATTGATTAGATAATAACCTTAAATACTTCATTATCAATCATCTATTTGTTTCTCGTTAAAATACTGAGTAAGATATTGAAAAGGGGAGAAGTTCGGTTTTTATTGCATATATCGACGTTTCAGCCGGATTAGAGCGGTTTTACGTGTACATCTTCCATCGTTAATATAAACGGAAAATCAAGAACATTATAGTTAATTCTAATGAAAACACATTGTTTTTTATCATTTGTATTGGAAACAACATTGTCATATGTCTTTTCTTGGAACTAAATAATACGAAACCTCGCTCTATGATTTGAAGTTAAAATCCTCAAATATGGTTTTATAGTGACTTTTTTCACGTTTTTCATGTAGTTTGATATTACATAAATATATTCATTTTTACCAATATTTCGATACTATTTCATGTAGTATCACGATATGTGATTTGGCCTTCAAATCTCAGAATTTCGCATAATATTGCATTTTAAGCAAGTTTTCTTGCATTTTGCTTCGTACGAAAAATCATCGAATTTAGCAATATTTTAACGTTTATCATCTCCTTTTCCTTCATGTGATTTAAACAAAATATCATCGAATTAGGCAATATTTTGCCGTTTTCCACGTTTTTGTGAATTTTCCGTCCATGGGTATTAATTCATATATATATACGATAAAAATGATGCAAACACATAATTGATTAGATAATAACCTTAAATACTTCATTTTCAATCATCTATTTGTTTCTCGTTAAAATACTGAATAAGATATTGAAAATGGGAGAAGTTCGGTTTTTATTGCATATATCGACGTTTCAGCCGGATTAGAGCGGTTTTACGTGTACATCTTCCATCGTTAATATAAACGGAAAATCAAGAACATTACAGTTAATTCTAATGAAAACACATTGTTTTTTATCATTTGTATTGGAAACAACATTGTCATATGTCTTTTCTTGGAACTAAATAATACGAAACCTCGCTCTTTGATTTGAAGTTAAAATCCTCAAATATGGTTATATAGTGATTTTTTCACGTTTTTCATGTAGTTTGATATTACATAAATATATTCATTTTTACCAATATTTCGATAGTATTTCATGTAGTATCACGATATGTGATTTGGCCTTCAAATCTCAGAATTTCTTAAGCAAGTTTTCTTGCATTTTGCTTCGTACGAAAAATCATCGAATTTAGCAATATTTTAACGTTTATCATCTCCTTTTCCTTCATGTGATTTAAACAAAATATCATCGAATTAGGCAATATTTTGCCGTTTTCCACGTTTTTGTGAATTTTCAGTCCCTGGGTTTTAATTCATATATATACGATAAAAATGATGCAAACACATAATTGATTAGATAATAACCTTAAATACTTCATTTTCAATCATCTATTTGTTTCTCGTTAAAATACTGAGTAAGATATTGAAAAGGGGAGAAGTTCGGTTTTTATTGCATATATCGACGTTTCAGCCGGATTAGAGCGGTTTTACGTGTACATCTTCCCTCGTTAATATAAACGGAAAATCAAGAACATTATAGTTAATTCTAATGAAAACACATTGTTTTTTATCATTTGTATTGGAAACAACATTGTCATATGTCTTTTCTTGGAGCTAAATAATACGAAACCTCGCTCTATGATTTGAAGTTAAAATCCTCAAATATGGTTTTATAGTGACTTTTTTCACGTTTTTCATGTAGTTTGATATTACATAAATATATTCATTTTTACCAATATTTCGATAGTATTTCATGTAGTATCACGATATGTGATTTGGCCTTCAAATCTCAGAATTTCGCATAATATTGCATTTTAAGCAAGTTTTCTTGCATTTTGCTTCGTACGAAAAATCATCGAATTTAGCAATATTTTAACGTTTATCATCTCCTTTTCCTTCATGTGATTTAAACAAAATATCATCGAATTAGGCAATATTTTGCCGTTTTCCACGTTTTTGTGAATTTTCAGTCCATGGGTATTAATTCATATATATATACGATAAAAATGATGCAAACACATAATTGATTAGATAATAACCTTAAATACTTCATTTTCAATCATCTATTTGTTTCTCGTTAAAATACTGAGTAAGATATTGAAAAGGGGAGAAGTTCGGTTTTTATTGCATATATCGACGTTTCAGCCGGATTAGAGCGGTTTTACGTGTACATCTTCCATCGTTAATATAAACGGAAAATCAAGAACATTATAGTTAATTCTAATGAAAACACATTGTT